>NC_060184.1:76123976-76133976 GCF_021184085.1 Oncorhynchus gorbuscha | reverse complement strand
CATCACAGCTTGAAGGTGACTGTTCTGTGAATATTTGTACATTTGTTACATCACAGCTTGAAGGTGACTGTTCTGTGAATTCTTTGGTATTTGTTACATCACAGCTTGAAGGTGACTGTTCTGTGAATTCTTTGACATTTGTTACATCACAGCTAGAAGGTGACTGTTCTGTGAATATTTGTACATTTGTTACATCACAGCTTGAAGGTGACTGTTCTGTGAATATTTGTACATTTGTTACATCACAGCTTGAAGGTGACTGTTCTGTGAATTCTTTGACATTTGTTACATCACAGCTTGAAGGTGACTGTTCTGTGAATATTTGTACATTTGTTACATCACAGCTTGAAGGTGACTGTTCTGTGAATATTTGTACATTTGTTACATCACAGCTTGAAGGTGACTGTTCTGTGAATTCTTTGACATTTGTTACATCACAGCTTGAAGGTGACTGTTCTGTGAATATTTGTACATTTGTTACATCACAGCTTGAAGGTGACTGTTCTGTGAATATTTGTACATTTGTTACATCACAGCTTGAAGGTGACTGTTCTGTGAATTCTTTGACATTTGTTACATCACAGCTTGAAGGTTACTGTTCTGTGAATATTTGTACATTTGTTACATCAGAGCTAGAAGGTGACTGTTCTGTGAATATTTGTACATTTGTTACATCACAGCTTGAAGGTGACTGTTCTGTGAATTCTTTGACATTTGTTACATCACAGCTAGAAGGTGACTGTTCTGTGAATATTTGTACATTTGTTACATCACAGCTTGAAGGTGACTGTTCTGTGAATTCTTTGACATTTGTTACATCACAGCTAGAAGGTGACTGTTCTGTGAATATTTGTACATTTGTTACATCACAGCTTGAAGGTGACTGTTCTGTGAATATTTGTACATTTGTTACATCACAGCTAGAAGGTGACTGTTCTGTGAATATTTGTACATTTGTTACATCACAGCTTGAAGGTGACTGTTCTGTGAATTCTTTGACATTTGTTACATCACAGCTTGAAGGTTACTGTTCTGTGAATATTTGTACATTTGTTACATCACAGCTAGAAGGTGACTGTTCTCTGAATATTTGTACATTTGTTACATCACAGCTTGAAGGTGACTGTTCTGTGAATTCTTTGGTATTTGTTACATTACAGCTAGAAGGTGACTGTTCTGTGAATTCTTTGGTATTTGTTACATCACAGCTTGAAGGTGACTGTTCTGTGAATTCTTTGGTATTTGTTACATTACAGCTAGAAGGTGACTGTTCTGTGAATTCTTTGGTATTTGTTACATTACAGCTAGAAGGTGACTGTTCTGTGAATTCTTTGGTATTTGTTACATCACAGCTAGAAGGTTACTGTTCTGTGAATTCTTTGGTATTTGTTACATCACAGCTAGAAGGTGACTGTTCTGTGAATTCTTTGACATTTGTTACATCACAGCTAGAAGGTGACTATTCTGTGAATATTTGTACATTTGTTACATCACAGCTTGAAGGTTACTGTTCTGTGAATATTTGTACATTTGTTACATCACAGCTTGAAGGTGACTGTTCTGTGAATATTTGTACATTTGTTACATCACAGCTTGAAGGTTACTGTTCTGTGAATATTTGTACATTTGTTACATCACAGCTAGAAGGTGACTGTTCTGTGAATTCTTTGACATTTGTTACATCACAGCTTGAAGGTTACTGTTCTGTGAATATTTGTACATTTGTTACATCACAGCTTGAAGGTGACTGTTCTGTGAATTCTTTGACATTTGTTACATCACAGCTTGAAGGTGACTGTTCTGTGAATATTTGTACATTTGTTACATCACAGCTTGAAGGTGACTGTTCTGTGAATTCTTTGACATTTGTTACATCACAGCTAGAAGGTGACTGTTCTGTGAATATTTGTACATTTGTTACATCACAGCTTGAAGGTGACTGTTCTGTGAATATTTGTACATTTGTTACATCACAGCTAGAAGGTGACTGTTCTGTGAATATTTGTACATTTGTTACATCACAGCTTGAAGGTGACTGTTCTGTGAATTCTTTGACATTTGTTACATCACAGCTTGAAGGTTACTGTTCTGTGAATATTTGTACATTTGTTACATCACAGCTAGAAGGTGACTGTTCTCTGAATATTTGTACATTTGTTACATCACAGCTTGAAGGTGACTGTTCTGTGAATTCTTTGGTATTTGTTACATTACAGCTAGAAGGTGACTGTTCTGTGAATTCTTTGGTATTTGTTACATCACAGCTTGAAGGTGACTGTTCTGTGAATTCTTTGGTATTTGTTACATTACAGCTAGAAGGTGACTGTTCTGTGAATTCTTTGGTATTTGTTACATTACAGCTAGAAGGTGACTGTTCTGTGAATTCTTTGGTATTTGTTACATCACAGCTAGAAGGTTACTGTTCTGTGAATATTTGTACATTTGTTACATCACAGCTTGAAGGTTACTGTTCTGTGAATATTTGTACATTTGTTACATCACAGCTTGAAGGTGACTGTTCTGTGAATATTTGTACATTTGTTACATCACAGCTTGAAGGTGACTGTTCTGTGAATTCTTTGGCATTTGTTACATCACAGCTAGAAGGTGACTGTTCTGTGAATTCTTTGGTATTTGTTACATTACAGCTAGAAGGTGACTGTTCTGTGAATTCTTTGGCATTTGTTACATCACAGCTAGAAGGTGACTGTTCTGTGAATTCTTTGACATTTGTTACATCACAGCTAGAAGGTGACTGTTCTGTGAATTCTTTGGTATTTGTTACATCACAGCTAGAAGGTGACTGTTCTGTGAATTCTTTGGTATTTGTTACATCACAGCTAGAAGGTGACTGTTCTGTCAATTCTTTGACATTTGTTACATCACAGCTAGAAGGTGACTGTTCTGTGAATATTTGTACATTTGTTACATCACAGCTTGAAGGTTACTGTTCTGTGAATATTTGTACATTTGTTACATCACAGCTTGAAGGTTACTGTTCTGTGAATATTTGTACATTTGTTACATCACAGCTTGAAGGTGACTGTTCTGTGAATTCTTTGGCATTTGTTACATCACAGCTAGAAGGTGACTGTTCTGTGAATTCTTTGGTATTTGTTACATTACAGCTAGAAGGTGAATGTTCTTTGAACACTTTTAAATGAGTTACATCACAGCTTGAAGGTGACTGTTCTGTGAACACTTTTAAATGAGTTACATCACAGCTTGAAGGTGAATGTTCTGTGAACACTTTTAAATGAGTTACATCACAGCTTGAAGGTGACTGTTCTGTGAACACTTTTAAATGAGTTAAATCACAGCTTGAAGGTGAATGTTCTGTGAATATTTGTACATGTGTTACATCACAGCTTGAAGGTGACTTATTTGAATACATTGTGTTCTTGAGCACAGCTTCACTTGAGCATTTTTTTGCAGTAGCTTAATCCTTGTGTGACTGTGTTCTTGGTTGATCTATGTCTTCAGTAAGATAGAAGATGTCAGTTTTGATAACCAATGACAATCTAATACACCATTTTACGTGTTGTACAACTCCTGTGTTGTATATTGACTTCTGGCCCACACTGACTCACCGACTGTACGAGTCCGTATTCGTGGCTATGCCGCTGTTTGTTGGGGCTTTGAGGAACATGCTGAGAACCACAACCATCTGACCTGATCCAATTACACTCGTTGGCCACAGGAGGGCGATGGTGTCCTTGGAAATACAACAGTGTACCACTTTGACGTATGTCCTAAGAAACAAAG
The DNA here is from genome assembly GCF_021184085.1 of Oncorhynchus gorbuscha. Lineage (NCBI taxonomy): Eukaryota > Metazoa > Chordata > Actinopteri > Salmoniformes > Salmonidae > Oncorhynchus > Oncorhynchus gorbuscha. The sequence goes on along the minus strand of NC_060184.1, from coordinate 76,130,211 downwards.
ATAAATAAATCCAAAAGATTTGTGATCAATGTTAAATGTGATTCCGCCTCTACGTTTAACATTGATTATGGAGATTTGCAAGACACAAAGCCTCAGAATCTCTCTCTAACGTAATGCAGCTCAATCTTCTCTCCACAACGGTGTCACATTCCCTTACTCTGACACACCTCAGAGTCTCTCTAATGTCATGTAGCCTAATTTTCTCTGTCCTTTCCTCTTCATGTTCTTTTCTCATGAAACCTGTTCTTCAGTTTGTCTCTGGCCACAGCTCAGAGATGCTATCATCACTAATCCCCTGATGAGCCATCAATTAGTTACCTGAAAGTCTTTCATCAGTCATCTGACAGTCTTTCATCAGTCATCTGACAGTCTTTCATCAGTCATCTGACAGTCTTTCATCAGTCATATAAAAGTCTTTCATCAGTCATCTAACAGTCTTTCATCAGTTCCCTGACAGTCTTTCATCAGTTCCCTTACAGTCTTTCATCAGTCATCTGACAGTCTTTCATCAGTCATCTAACAGTCTTTCATCAGTCATCTGACAGTCTTTCATCAGTTCCCTGACAGTCTTTCATCAGTTCCCTGACAGTCTTTCATCAGTTCCCTGACAGTCTTTCATCAGTTCCCTTACAGTCTTTCATCAGTCATCTGACAGTCTTTCATCAGTCATCTGACAGTCTTTCATCAGTCATCTGACAGTCTTTCATCAGTCATCTGGCAGTCTTTCATCAGTCATCTAACAGTCTTTCATCAGTCATCTAACAGTCTTTCATCAGTCATCTAACAGTCTTTCATCAGTCATCTAACAGTCTTTCATCAGTCATCTGACAGTCTTTCATCAGTTCCCTGACAGTCTTTCATCAGTTCCCTGACAGTCTTTCATCAGTTCCCTGACAGTCTTTCATCAGTCATCTGACAGTCTTTCATCAGTCATCTGACAGTCTTTCATCAGTCATCTGACAGTCTTTCATCAGTCATCTAACAGTCTTTCATCAGTCATCTGACAGTCTTTCATCAGTTCCCTGACAGTCTTTCATCAGTCATCTAACAGTCTTTCATCAGTCATCTAACAGTCTTTCATCAGTCATCTAACAGTCTTTCATCAGTCATCTAACAGTCTTTCCTCAGTTCCTTGACAGTCTTTCATCAGTCATCTAACAGTCTTTCATCAGTTCCCTGACAGTCTTTCCTCAGTTCCCTGACAGTCTTTCATCAGTCATCTAACAGTCTTTCATCAGTTCCCTGACAGTCTTTCATCAGTCATCTAACAGTCTTTCATCAGTCATCTAACAGTCTTTCATCAGTCATCTAACAGCCTTTCATCAGTTCCCTGACAGTCTTTCATCAGTCATCTAACAGTCTTTCATCAGTCATCTAACAGTCTTTCATCAGTCATCTAACAGCCTTTCATCAGTTCCCTGACAGTCTTTCATCAGTCATCTAACAGCCTTTCATCAGTCATCTGACAGTCTTTCATCAGTCATCTAACAGTCTTTCATCAGTCATCTAACAGTCTTTCATCAGTCATCTAACAGTCTTTCATCGGTCATCTAACAGTCTTTCATCAGTCATCTAACAGCCTTTCATCAGTCATCTAACAGTCTTTCATCAGTCATCTAACAGTCTTTCCTCAGTTCCCTAACAGTCTTTCATCAGTCATCTGACAGTCTTTCATCAGTCATCTAACAGTCTTTCATCAGTCATCTGACAGTCTTTCCTCAGTTCCCTAACAGTCTTTCATCAGTCATCTAACAGTCTTTCATCAGTCATCTGACAGTCTTTCCTCAGTTCCCTAACAGTCTTTCATCAGTCATCTAACAGTCTTTCATCAGTCATCTAACAGTCTTTCATCAGTCATCTAACAGTCTTTCATCAGTCATCTAACAGTCTTTCATCAGTCATCTGACAGTCTTTCATCAGTCATCTAACAGTCTTTCATCAGTCATCTAACAGTCTTTCATCAGCTCCCCGACAGTCTTTCATCAGTCATCTGACAGTCTCATCAGTCATCTAACAGTCTTTCATCAGTCATCTAACAGTCTCATCAGTCATCTGACAGTCTCATCAGTCATCTAACAGTCTTTCATCAGTCATCTAACAGTCTTTCATCAGTCATCTAACAGTCTTTCATCAGTCATCTAACAGTCTCATCAGTCATCTAACAGTCTTTCATCAGTCATCTAACAGTCTTTCATCAGTCATCTAACAGTCTTTCATCAGTCATCTAACAGTCTTTCATCAGTCATCTGGCAGTCTTTCCTCAGTTCCCTAACAGTCTTTCATCAGTCATCTAACAGTCTTTCATCAGTCATCTAACAGTCTTTCATCAGTCATCTAACAGTCTTTCATCAGTCATCTAACAGTCTTTCATCAGTCATCTGACAGTCTTTCATCAGTCATCTAACAGTCTTTCATCAGTCATCTAACAGTCTTTCATCAGTCATCTAACAGTCTTTCATCAGTCATCTGACAGTCTTTCATCAGTCATCTAACAGTCTTTCATCAGTCATCTGACAGTCTTTCCTCAGTTCCCTAACAGTCTTTCATCAGTCATCTAACAGTCTTTCATCAGTCATCTAACAGTCTTTCATCAGTCATCTAACAGTCTTTCATCAGTCATCTAACAGTCTTTCATCAGTCATCTGACAGTCTTTCATCAGTCATCTAACAGTCTTTCATCAGTCATCTAACAGTCTTTCATCAGTCATCTAACAGTCTTTCATCAGTCATCTGACAGTCTTTCATCAGTCATCTAACAGTCTTTCATCAGTCATCTAACAGTCTTTCCTCAGTTCCCTAACAGTCTTTCATCAGTCATCTAACAGTCTTTCATCAGTCATCTGACAGTCTCATCAGTCATCTAACAGTCTGTCATCAGTCATCTAACAGTCTTTCATCAGTCATCTGACAGTCTTTCCTCAGTTCCCTAACAGTCTTTCATCAGTCATCTAACAGTCTTTCATCAGTCATCTAACAGTCTTTCATCAGTCATCTAACAGTCTTTCATCAATCATCTGACAGTCTCATCAGTCATCTAACAGTCTTTCATCAGTCATCTAACAGTCTTTCATCAGTCATCTGACAGTCTTTCATCAGTCATCTAACAGTCTTTCATCAGTCATCTAACAGTCTTTCATCCATCATCTAACAGTCTTTCAGCAGTCATCTAACAGTCTTTCATCAGTCATCTAACAGTCTTTCATCAGCTCCCCGACAGTCTTTCATCAGTCATCTGACAGTCTCATCAGTCATCTAACAGTCTTTCATCAGTCATCTAACAGTCTCATCAGTCATCTGACAGTCTCATCAGTCATCTAACAGTCTTTCATCAGTCATCTAACAGTCTTTCATCAGTCATCTAACAGTCTTTCATCAGTCATCTAACAGTCTCATCAGTCATCTAACAGTCTTTCATCAGTCATCTAACAGTCTTTCATCAGTCATCTAACAGTCTTTCATCAGTCATCTAACAGTCTTTCATCAGTCATCTGGCAGTCTTTCCTCAGTTCCCTAACAGTCTTTCATCAGTCATCTAACAGTCTTTCATCAGTCATCTAACAGTCTTTCATCAGTCATCTAACAGTCTTTCATCAGTCATCTAACAGTCTTTCATCAGTCATCTGACAGTCTTTCATCAGTCATCTAACAGTCTTTCATCAGTCATCTAACAGTCTTTCATCAGTCATCTAACAGTCTTTCATCAGTCATCTGACAGTCTTTCATCAGTCATCTAACAGTCTTTCATCAGTCATCTGACAGTCTTTCCTCAGTTCCCTAACAGTCTTTCATCAGTCATCTAACAGTCTTTCATCAGTCATCTAACAGTCTTTCATCAGTCATCTAACAGTCTTTCATCAGTCATCTAACAGTCTTTCATCAGTCATCTGACAGTCTTTCATCAGTCATCTAACAGTCTTTCATCAGTCATCTAACAGTCTTTCATCAGTCATCTAACAGTCTTTCATCAGTCATCTGACAGTCTTTCATCAGTCATCTAACAGTCTTTCATCAGTCATCTAACAGTCTTTCCTCAGTTCCCTAACAGTCTTTCATCAGTCATCTAACAGTCTTTCATCAGTCATCTGACAGTCTCATCAGTCATCTAACAGTCTGTCATCAGTCATCTAACAGTCTTTCATCAGTCATCTGACAGTCTTTCCTCAGTTCCCTAACAGTCTTTCATCAGTCATCTAACAGTCTTTCATCAGTCATCTAACAGTCTTTCATCAGTCATCTAACAGTCTTTCATCAATCATCTGACAGTCTCATCAGTCATCTAACAGTCTTTCATCAGTCATCTAACAGTCTTTCATCAGTCATCTGACAGTCTTTCATCAGTCATCTAACAGTCTTTCATCAGTCATCTAACAGTCTTTCATCCATCATCTAACAGTCTTTCAGCAGTCATCTAACAGTCTTTCATCAGTCATCTAACAGTCTTTCATCAGTCATCTAACAGTCTTTCATCAGTCATCTAACAGTCTTTCATCAGTCATCTAACAGTCTTTCATCAGTCATTTAACAGTCTTTCATCAGTCATTTGACCTCTTTCCGTTGCTTTTTAAATCCTGTGTGTGTGTCACATGTGCTCCCTCTCCAACCTCTAGGTCACCAGGCTGTTGATTATTGCTCACACCTGTCACCAGCGTCTCTTGACACTCACCTGTCCCTCCCTTTGGTTCCTTCCCCAGGCGTTATGTCGGTGTGCTGTTAGTGTTTCTTGTTTTTCCCTCATGTTTGTTCATTTATTAAGTGTTTTCACTCCCTCTCTTAGCGTACATTGTTACAGTGTGTGTGTGTGTGTGTGTGTGTGTGTGTGTGTGTGTGTGTGTGTGTGTGTGTGTGTGTGTGTGTGTGTGTGTGTGTGTGTGTGTGTGTGTGTGTGTGTGTGTGTGTGTGTGTGTGTGTGTGTGTGTGTGTGTGTGTGTGTGTGTTTTCCTGAGCGTAGCCTATTTGTGTGTATGTGTGGGATTTGATTGTGTGTGGCGAGTACAGTGTGTGTGTGTGTGTGTGTGTGCGTTTGTGCGGCTGGCCAAGCACATGTGCATTTTTGTCAGAGAGAGAGGTGTTCCTACCACTTACTGTATGATTTCTGTCAGACCATCATCCTTTTTTTCCCCCAAGTAGTGCTGTGCGATTAACCAACATTTTGGTGATTTTTAATAATAACCACAGTTTACAATTGGCTCATTCATCCCCCTCCTCTCCCCTGTAACTATTCCCCAGGTCATTGCTGCAAATGAGAATGTCTTCTCAGTCAACTTACCTGGTAAAATAACAGATAAATATAAAATGAAATGACTTGGAATGAAATAATTAAGTCATCAAATAAAACTAATGTAATATACACAACAACTGAAATATTATATTAAAGTAAAGTAATAAATGATGTCTAATAAGTGATCAGCAGTAATTGCCAGTCAGTACCGTCATGGGACTTGTACTAATTGTTTCATTCTGTGTTGTTACAGCATTCCACCCACATAATGCATTAGTGTATTCAATGTCTAGAAAGATTATCGAAAGCGAAAACCGTGATCGCTCAGAACTACCAACAAACAGAACACTATAGCTGGACTGTATGGGCCAGGAAAATAGGAAGAGTGTTTTTAAGCACTCTAGATTACTTTGACATTTTATAATAAATGAATGGAATAGGAGTGACATTGTCCCCCCCTTGTATCAAATGGTGCTAAGACAATGGCATGAGATACAGTACATTGGAATGAGTAAGTACGGCACAAAGGCAGTTAAACACAGTCCACCATCACCATCTACATAGCATCCACAGACCTGCGCAGGTTTATATGTTGGTATGATACTGTCACGTTCGTCACAAGGAGGAGACCAAGGCACAGCGTGATAAGAATACATTCTTCTTTTATTACACGAAGAACACTAAACAAACTAACAAAACGAACGTGCCGCTAATAGACACGAGTGCTGACAAGCAATTACACATAGAAAATAACCCACAAAACCAAAAAGGAAAATGGCAACCTAAATAAATCAAACCAAATGTATTTATATAGCCCTTCGTACATCAGCTGATATCTCAAAGTGCTGTACAGAAGCCCAGCCTAAAACCCCAAACAGCAAGCAATGCAGGTGTAGAAGCACGGTGGCTAGGAAAAACTCCCTAGAAAGGCCAAAACCTAGGAAGAAACCTAGAGAGGAACCAGGCTATGTGGGGTGGCCAGTCCTCTTATGGCTGTGCCGGGTAGAGATTATAACA
>NC_060184.1:76088976-76118976 GCF_021184085.1 Oncorhynchus gorbuscha | reverse complement strand
ACCACATGTTTTATTATGCTCCCATACTGTATGGTAAGGGTGTGGCCCACTACATATATCTGTATGGTCGGGGTGAGTGGTGTGGCCCACTAAATCTATCTGTATGGTCGGGGTGAGTGGTGTGGCCCACTAAATCTATCTGTATGGTCGGGGTGAGTGGTGTGGCCCACTACATCTATCTGTATGGTAGGGCTGTATGAGGTGGCCTACTACATCTATCTGTATGGTAGGGGTGAGTGGTGTGGCCCACTACATCTATCTGTATGGTAGGGCTGTATGAGGTGGCCTACTACATCTATCTGTATGGTAGGGGTGAGTGGTGTGGCCCACTACATCTATCTGTATGGTAGGGCTGTATGAGGTGGCCTACTACATCTATCTGTATGGTAGGGGTGAGTGGTGTGGCCCACTACTTCTAATGATATCAAATAGTGTTTGAACACAGGTGTTGTCCGAATAGTCTGGGCAGCCCTCTGACAGTGTGTTCTTTCAGGGGCGGTGAACAACAAGTCCACCATCGTCAACTCCACGTCGGACTCAGACCTCATGCGTTACCGCACCATCAGTAAAATCCCTCAGATCACCCTGAACTTCGTGGACTTCAGGGCGGACCCCCTCATCGCGCTGCCCGGGGGGGACATGGACATCATAGCCCCTTGCAAGCTCATCGACCGCACACACCACGTCACCGAGAAAGTCACTCAGGTAAGAGGGCCATCTGTGTGTGTGTGTGTGTGTTTGTTCGGTGTGTGTAAGACAGGTGTGTCTGTTGAGTGGGAGTGGACGTGGGTATGTATTAGAGTCCTGCGTCAGGTCGGTTACCCACGGTTACCTGCGCCTGGCGGGTTGGAAACATAAATGCACGAATCCAGGAGCTTGTTGGGTAGACATGGTTTCCTCTTATCCAAATGTCGAACAGACAAATTAATGAATGCAGGATATCGGCTCTCGGGAACAATTCTATGCAAGTGGGTCCTGACCCACTCAGGAATCTAGTATGTACGAATGGGGTGGTAAGTGAGGTAGAGGTGTGGTGGGTGATGTGGGGGAGGTAGGGGTGTGTTAGGGGTGATGTGGGGGAGGTAGGGGTGTGTTAGGGGTGAGGTAGGGGAGGTGGGTGTGGGTATGGTAAGGGTGAGGTCGGGGAGGTAGGGATGTGGCAGGGGTGAGGGACAGGGAGGTGGGGGGGGTAGGGGTGTGGTAAGGGTGTGGTAGAGGTGTGGTGGTGAACTGCCTATGAACTGCTATAGTTTCCATTATTTCCATTGTCTGTGTTTATACTACGTGACTCTGTGTCTTTACTGAAGGCTGACATGCATCCCCCAGGTTGCGTGAGTCTCATTGGTGGTGGATGGGGTGATTTGCCCTACAAAGCGCCGGATTTAAGACCTAGTGAAAACGCTCTGCTGACACAATACTGGTGGACTGTTGCCTAGGATGTTGGGTTCCTGCTCCGAGTGAAAGCTTGGTGTTTGCTATGATGGCTTCTTTAGAGGGAGACGTAACCGGGTTAGCCTAATCCACTTACCAGTGCTCCTTGTGTGCAGTGAGCCAATGTGTCGCTAATGCCTCAGAGCTAGCTTGATTGAATGAGAAGCGGAGGGATGGGCAGAGATATTGAATGGTGACAGATGATGCTGTCGCCACGGCAATCCCGTGTGTGCGGAAAAACACGTTGAATTGAGTTAGAGAAGACGGGAATCTGTATGATGTGAAAGATGGCTTCTTGTTCTGCATTTGGACGCCTCTTTTAATTTGCTTGGTTTTGCACAGATTTGATTTGCTCAGTGATGGGCGTTATAATATGAAGTACATCTTCCTGAAGACTTCTCTGTGAGGGGGGGGTGAGAGAGGGACAAGGAAAGGCAGAGGAGGATTGAGAGGTGAGCAAGGAAAGACAGTGACAACGTGACCTTAAACCCACACTTCTCTCCCTCTCCCTCTCTCTCCCCCTCCCCCTTTCCCTCTCCCTTTCCCTCTCCCTCTCCCTCTCCCTCTCCCTCTCCCTCTTCCCTCTCCCTCTCCCTCTCCCTTCCCTCTCCCTCTCCCTTCCCTCTCCCTCTCCCTCTCCCTCTCCCTTTCCCTCTCTCTCTCCCTCTCCCTCCCTTTCCCTCTCCCTCTCCCTCTCCCTCCCTCTCCCTCTCCCTCTCTCTCCCTCTCCCTCTCTCCCTCTCCCTCTCCCTCTCCCTCTCCCCTCTCCCTCTCCCTTTCCCTCTCCCTCTCCCTCTCCCTCTCCCTCCCCTCTCCCTCTCCCTCTCCCTCCCCTCTCCCTCTCCCTCTCCCTCTCCCTCTCCCTCTCCCTCTCTCTCCCTCTCCCTCTCTCCCTTTACCTCTCGCTCTCTCTCTCCCTCTCCCTCCCCTCTCCCTCTCCCGCTCTCCCTCTCCCTCTCCCTCTCCCTCTCCCTCTCCCTCTCCCTCTCCCTCTCCCTCTCCCTCTCCCTCTCCCTTCCCTCTCGCTCCTCTCTCTCTCTCGCTCTCTCTCCTCTTCGCTCTCTCTCTCTCTCTCCCTCTCCCTTTCCCTCTCTCTCTCCCTCACCCTTTCCCTCTCGCTCTCTCTCACTCTGCCCCCCCCTACCCCCTCCCCTTCTATATCTTTGCTTTTTAGAAAGGCCTCTGTATTGTGTGCTGACATACCACAAGTCAATAATTTCACCAAGCTATCTTGATACATTAATAGCCTCGTTCTTAGAGGCTGCTGTACCCACTGAAATGCTGCTGTGCACACAGTTAGTAATATGTTATACCAAAAAACACTACACAGTCAGGCTGACTTTACAGTAGAGATTATAAATTGGTAGAAAGGGAGGGGAACCAGTACAGGTGACCGTGCTAGCGGTGATTTAATGAGTTATCAGGCCATGGAGTGTATTATTACTCATAACCTCAAACATCTAGAATGCTTTACCATCTATGGCCTGCAGGTGGCAGCACTCTCCAACGCTACCTCTAACCTCTAACCTCTGACCAGGACGCAGTCCTCTGAGGAGCAGGAAAGAAGATGTAGAAAGAAACAATTCGGTAACACTTCTTTTGAACCTTTTAAGGGGTTTAACAGTGTAATACCAACATGTAACTGGTGTTGATTTCCGTCTGTAATTACAGAAGTGTAGCAATAAATTCTTGCTCCCAGGTTTGATTCAAATGGGCAGGTTTCCACTAAATTCTTGCTCCCAGGTTTGATTCAAATGGGCAGGTTTCCACTAAATTCTTGCTCCCAGGTTTGATTCAAATGGGCAGGTTTCCACTAAATTCTTGCTCCCATGTTTGATTCAAATGGGCAGGTTTCCACTAAATTCTTGCTCCCAGGTTTGATTCAAATGGGCAGGTTTCCACTAAATTATTGCTCCCATGTTTGATTCAAATGGGCAGGCTCCCATGTTTGATTCAAATGGGCAGGTTTCCACTAAATTCTTGCTCCCAGGTTTGATTCAAATGGGCAGGTTTCCACTAAATTATTGCTCCCATGTTTGATTCAAATGGGCAGGTTTCCACTAAATTATTGCTCCCATGTTTGATTCAAATGGGCAGGTTTCCACTAAATTATTGCTCCCATGTTTGATTCAAATGGGCAGGTTTCCACTAAATTCAAATGGGCAGGTTCCCAAATTATTGTTGTTTGATTCAAATGGGCAGGTTTCCACTAAATTCTTGCTCCCAGGTTTGATTCAAATGGGCAGGTTTCCACTAAATTCTTGCTCCCATGTTTGATTCAAATGGGCAGGTTTCCACTAAATTCTTGCTCCCATGTTTGATTCAAATGGGCAGGTTTCCACTAAATTATTGCTCCCATGTTTGATTCAAATGGGCAGGTTTCCACTAAATTCACCAACTTATTGTTTCGCTTCTTCGTTGCATCCCGATTTCATTAACAACTGTGACAAAGGTTGGGATCCCTTGTGGATGCATCTGGGTGTCCGAGAGGTTATAGTTTATGCTCGATAGGCTCTAATTACTTACCCATGAGGCACTGCTCAAAATATATCTCCAGTCAACGGTGTCGTTAAATAAAGTGACCATCTGGTTAAATTGGTTGAGTTTACAAGACAGATCCAGCACAACTGTCAGCCCAAATGACAAACACACACACACACACACACACACACACACACACACACACACACACACACACACACACACACACACACACACACACACACACACACACACACACACACACACACACACACACACACACACACACACACACACACACACACACACACACACACACACACACACACACACACACACACACACACACACACACACACACACACAAACACACACACACACACACACACACACACACGCGCACGCGAGCACACACACACACAAACACAGAAACACACACACACAGAAACACACAAACACACACAGAAACACACACACAGAAACACACAAACACACACAGAAACACAGTCATGCACAAAACACACACATACATAATACAATGCTCAAACACTTACCATGACACAGACACGTGCATGCAGACATACACACACACACTGTCTTGCACTCATCTCCATCCACACCCCCATGCTTTTCACCACCCAACAGAGTGAGGGTCCCATCCATCACTTCACCACCCAACAGAGTGAGGGTCCCATCCATCACTTCACCACCCAACAGAGTGAGGGTCCCATCCCAAGCAACACTTCACCACCCAATAGAGTGAGGGTCTCATTCCAAGCAACACTTCACCACCCAACAGAGTGAGGGTCCCATCCATCACTTCACCACCCAACAGAGTGAGGGTCCCATTCCAAGCAACACTTCACCACCCAACAGAGTGAGGGTCCCATCCCAAGCAGCACTTCACCACCCAACAGAGGTAGGGTCCCATCCCAAGCAACACTTCACCACCCAATAGAGTGAGGGTCCCATCCATCACTTCACCACCCAACAGAGTGAGGGTCCCATCCCAAGCAGCACTTCACCACCCAACAGAGTGAGGGTCCCATCCATCACTTCACCACCCAACAGAGTGAGGGTCCCATCCCAAGCAACACTTCACCACCCAATAGAGTGAGGGTCCCATCCATCACTTCACCACCCAACAGAGTGAGGGTCCCATCCCAAGCATCACTTCACCACCCAACAGAAGGAGGGTCCCATCCCAATCAACACTTCACCACCCAACAGAGTGAGGGTCCCATCCCAAGCATCACTTCACCACCCAACAGAGGGAGGGTCCCACCCCAAGCATCACTTCACCACCCAACAGAGGGAGGGTCCCACCCCAAGCATCACTTCACCACCCAACAGAGTGAGGGTCCCACCCCAATCATCACTTCACCACCCAACAGAGCGAGGGTCCCACCCCAAGCATCACTTCACCACCCAACAGAGTGAGGGTCCCATCCCAATCATCACTTCACCACCCAACAGAGTGAGGGTCCCATCCCAAGCATCACTTCACCACCCAACATAGTGAGGGTCCCATCCCAAGCATCACTACACCACCCAACAGAGTGAGGGTCCCATCCCAAGCACCACTACACCACCCAACAGAGTGAGGGTCCCATCCATCACTTCACCACCCAACAGAGCGAGGGTCCCATCCCAAGCATCACTTCACCACCCAACAGAGTGAGGGTCCCATCCCAAGCATCACTACACCACCCAACAGAGTTCCCATCCACCACAACCACCCAACAGAGTGAGGGTCCCATCCATCACTTCACCACCCAACAGAGCGAGGGTCCCATCCCAAGCATCACTTCACCACCCAACAGAGTGAGGGTCCCATCCCAAGCACCACTACACCACCCAACAGAGTGAGGGTCCCATCCATCACTTCACCACCCAACAGAGTGAGGGTCCCATCCCAAGCATCACTACACCACCCAACAGAGTGAGGGTCCCATCCCAAGCACCACTACACCACCCAACAGAGTGAGGGTCCCATCCATCACTTCACCACCCAACAGAGCGAGGGTCCCATCCCAAGCATCACTTCACCACCCAACAGAGTGAGGGTCCCATCCAAGCATCACTTGAGGGTCCCATCCCAAGCACCACAGAGTGAGGGTCCCATCCATCACTTCACCACCCAACAGAGCGAGGGTCCCATCCCAAGCATCACTTCACCACCCAACAGAGTGAGGGTCCCATCCCAAGGAGTGAGGGTCCCATCCCAAGCACCACTACACCACAACAGAGTTCACCACATCACAACAGAGTGAGGGTCCCATCCCAAGCATCACTTCACCACCCAACAGAGCGAGGGTCCCATCCCAAGCATCACTTCACCACCCAACAGAGTGAGGGTCCCATCCCAAGCATCACTACACCACCCAGCAGAGTGAGGGTCCCATTCCAAGCATCACTACACCACCCAACAGAGTGAGGGTCCCATTCCAAGCAACACTTCACCACCCAACAGAGATGGAGGTTCCTAAGAAGGAATGGAGAGCTCACACTTCTTCAGCCAATGGCAAAACGGTAGGAGCCAACCTCACAGGCTGTAGAACCACCAGTAAACTACACTACTAGTAGTTGGAGACTGAGCATTATAGTGGTTTATTTTTATGTTTAGTCTCAGTTAGGGAAGATCGCCACTGCTTCCCTGTACAGTAATGTGTGATGTACACAGAAATGCATTAAAGAGAGGATCTTGAAATGGTGAGAAGGTCTTGGATCTTGACATGATCCTGGTGGGTGGCTGTCTCTTTGGCTTTACTAGCAAGACATGATGTAATAGTGTTGAATGCTGTAAGCCCTCCCAGATGACTCTGAGGAATAGAGGTGAACTATGGAGCTAATGTCTCCAACTACTGGTACAACACTGGGGATTTCCTCTGATGGGCCATATATGAAATAGATACCTGAATTTAATGTGCTTTAATAAATACAAATATATACAGTATATACTGAAAACTGAAAACAGCCTACGTGTGGGAGGCTAGGAGACATTTCTGTGTTATTTTCTTTCAGTTTACAGAATAATTTTTCTAGTTTTTTTTCCCTTATGGTTTCAGTTTTAGTTTAATGTTTCTATTTCTATATTCCGTAGACACAAGTGGTGTAACCCTCCAGTAGCAGATCCAGTATGACAGGACAGTGTGTTCTCTCAGGTGTTGTGAAGGAAGCTAGTAGGGGGAGATAAATTATCCCTCTCCAAATGCTGCTTCTGCAGCAAGGACACAAGGAAATTATTTGAACAGTGTATTGGCTTCTCCTAGTACACTGTCATAAACATGCAAAGTATTCATTATTCACCTTTTGACCTCTAAACAGTCTCAATTCATCAGGGCATGGACTCTACCAGGTGTCTAAAGTTCCACAGAGATACTGGATCACGTTGACTCCAATGCTTCCCACAGTTGTGTCAAGTTGGCTGGATGTCCTTTGGCTGGTGGATCATTACTGATACACACGGTATACTGTTTAGTAGGAAGAACCCAGCAGCATTGCGGTTCTTGACACTAACCGGTGTGTGTGGGGAGATAGAGGTATTTGGATGGAAGAAACTCAGATATGAGTTTTAAGGATCGGACCCTTTATTCAGTTTTCTCCTAAAATGACATACCCAAATCTAACTGCCTGTAGTTCAGGACCTGAAGCAAGGAAATGCATATTCTTGATACCATTTGAAAGGAAACACTTTGAAGTTTGCAGAACTGGGAATGTAGGAGAATATAACTGTTACGAGTAAATGAGTGAAGAGGTGTGGAGTCAGGCGCAGAGAGCAAAGGATGTGGGAAAAAACAACACGCTTTAATGTCCTGGAAACATAACATGAACAAAAGTGGAAACACAAATGAACAGAAATATAAACGGACAGCGTGAAACCCAAAATGCCAACAAAAATAATAAATATAACTCCAATATACTTTGCTTTTTTGCTGTTGCGTCAATGAGCTGATTTCGTTGTAGCCAAACACTCTGTGGGAGGCTGATGCTAACCGGTGTGATGGACAGCTGTGTGACCAGACAGAGGGGTCAGGGGTCAAAGCGTACACTATCCTCTGACACTCAAGGTCCTTTGAAGTTTCAACTGGTTCTCCTAACATTGTTCAATTTCTTCGTTGGAGCTTTGCAGTACAGCCACACTGTGTTCACAGCAAGCTGTTCATTAGTGGTTGAACCGTGTGAATATTACTTTCACGGTGTTCTAGCTGAGTCTACAGTCACAGCCGAGGGCACAGAGATAGTGTTGTCTTAAGGCTTAGCTATACTGATCTTAGAAACTCGGTCAGGCAGAAGAGGTGAACACTGATTGGAACACGGCAGAAGAGGTGAACACTGATTGGAACACGGCAGAAGAGGTGAACACTGATTGGAACACGGCAGAAGAGGTGAACACTGATTGGAACACGGCAGAAGAGGTGAACACTGATTGGAACACGGCAGAAGAGGTGAACACTGATTGAACACGGCAGAAGAGGTGAACACTGATTGGAACACGGCAGAAGAGGTGAACACTGATTGGAACACGGCAGAAGAGGTGAACACTGATTGGAACACGGCAGAAGAGGTGAACACTGATTGGAACACGGCAGAAGAGGTGAACACTGATTGGAACACGGCAGAAGAGGTGAACACTGATTGGAACACGGCAGAAGAGGTGAACACTGATTGGAACACGGCAGAAGAGGTGAACACTGATTGGAACACGGCAGAAGAGGTGAACACTGATTGGAACACGGCAGAAGAGGTGAACACTGATTGGAACACGGCAGAAGAGGTGAACACTGATTGGAACACTGAAAAAAGCCAACAACCTAACAGTCGGACAGGCCTTCGTTTGGGTTGCCAAGTCTCAGTGGTGGTTGATTGAAAAAGCACTGGGTCTGACAGGTATTTGGCTACTCACTGTACGGGGGGGGGCGTTAGGCAAACCTACTGGAATCAAGCTTCCTTAGAGAGAAAGTCTATGTGGGAACGTTGGCAGTGTTGGTCAGTTGATTGTTCTCTGTATCAATGTAGATATTTTTATACGTACTAATACCCATGTACTGTGCATGAATTTAGACTATAGAATTAACTCAACCCTGAAAACCGCTACGCTAAGTATGTTTCTTGTTCTCACCTGCCTCCTAACCTTTGACCTTTGTGTCCAGAATGACCAGTTGTGACAGTTGAAATTACGAGACACTTTATGTGTTTATGGTTGTTATGGGTATTCAATCTGCGCTGTGTTTAGAGAGTCTATCAGCTCTCACTTATCTCCTTTGATTTGAAGCTTTCAAAATGGCCAGCTAACCTCAACCCGGAACACTTCAGTAGTGCCTTTGAAGTATCCGCTACTTAAGTGGTTCCCAACTCCAGTCCTCCAGTACCCCCCAATAGCCCAACTCCAGTCCTCCAGTACCCCCCAACAGCCCAACTCCAGTCCTCCAGTACCCCCAACAGCCCAACTCCAGTCCTCCAGTACCCCCAACAGCCCAACTCCAGTCCTCCAGTACCCCCCAACAGCCCAACTCCAGTCCTCCAGTACCCCCAACAGCCCAACTCCAGTCCTCCAGTACCCCCAACAGCCCAACTCCAGTCCTCCAGTACCCCCAACAGCCCAACTCCAGTCCTCCAGTACCCCCAATAGCCCAACTCCAGTCCTCCAGTACCCCCAATAGCCCAACTCCAGTCCTCCAGTACCCCCAACAGCCCAACTCCAGTCCTCCAGTACCCCCCAATAGCCCAACTCCAGTCCTCCAGTACCCCCCAATAGCCCAACTCCAGTCCTCCAGTACCCCCAACAGCCTCAAATAGCCCAACTCCAGTCCTCCAGTACCCCCAACAGCTCAACTCCAGTCCTCCAGTACCCCCAATAGCCCAACTCCAGTCCTCCAGTACCCCCCAACTCCAGTCCTCCAACTCCAACTCCAGTACCCCCAACAGCTCAACTCCAGTACCCCCAACAGCCCAACTCCTCCAGTACCCCCAACAGCCCAAAATCCAGTCCTCCAGTACCCCCAACAGCTCATATACAGTCCTCCAGTACCCTCAACAACTCAACTACAGTCCACCAGTACCCCCAACAGCTCAAATCCCAAAAACACCTGTTTCAACTCATTGATGGCCTGAAGATTAGTTGACAAGTTGTGTGATTGCCCGATGCTACGATACAAATGTGTACTGTTGGGGCTACTGGAGGACTGGAGTTGGGGACCACTGAAGTAGTGGATTCTTCATGGCACTATTGAAGTGTTCCAGGTTGAGCTCGTACAAACCTCGGCAGTTACTGTGTATACTGTTGCTATGACAAGGCAAGGCAAGGCACTTTATGTGTGCTGTTGCTATGACACGGCACTTTATGGGTACTGTTGCTATGACAAGGCACTTTATGGGTACTGTTGCTATGACAAGGCAAGGCACTTTATGTGTGCTGTTGCTATGACACGGCACTTTATGTGTACTGTTGCTATGACAAGGCACTTTATGGGTACTGTTGCTATGACAAGGCAAGGCACTTTATGTGTGCTGTTGCTATGACAAGGCAAGGCACTTTATGTGTGCTGTTGCTATGACAAGGCAAGGCACTTTATGTGTGCTGTTGCTATGACACGGCACTTTATGTGTACTGTTGCTATGACAAGGCACTTTATGGGTACTGTTGCTATGACAAGGCAAGGCACTTTATGTGTGCTGTTGCTATGACACGGCACTTTATGGGTACTGTTGCTATGACAAGGCACTTTATGGGTACTGTTGCTATGACAAGGCAAGGCACTTTATGTGTGCTGTTGCTATGACAAGGCAAGGCACTTTATGTGTGCTGTTGCTATGACAAGGCAAGGCACTTTATGTGTGCTGTTGCTATGACACGGCACTTTATGGGTACTGTTGCTTTGACAAGGCACTTTATGGGTACTGTTGCTATGACAAGGCAAGGCACTTTATGTGTGCTGTTGCTATGACAAGGCACTTTATGTGTACTGTTGCTATGACAAGGCACTTTATGGGTACTGTTGCTATGACAAGGCAAGGCACTTTATGTGTGCTGTTGCTATGACAAGGCACTTTATGTGTACTGTTGCTATGACAAGGCACTTTATGGGTACTGTTGCTATGACAAGGCACTTTATGGGTACTGTTGCTATGACAAGGCACTTTATGGGTACTGTTGCTATGACAAGACAAGGCACTTTATGTGTGCTGTTGCTATGACAAGGCAAGGCACTTTATGTGTGCTGTTGCTATGACAAGGCACTTTATGTGTGCTGTTGCTTTGACAAGGCAAGGCACTTTATGTGTGCTGTTGCTATGACAAGACAAGACACTTTATGTGTGCTGTTGCTATGACAAGACAAGACACTTTATGTGTGCTGTTGCTATGACAAGACAAGACACTTTATGTGTGCTGTTGCTATGACAAGACAAGGCACTTTATGTGTGCTGTTGCTATGACAAGGCACTTTATGTGTGCTGTTGCTATGACAAGACAAGACACTTTATGTGTGCTGTTGCTATGACAAGACAAGGCACTTTATGTGTGCTGTTGCTATGACAAGGCACTTTATGTGTACTGTTGTTATGACAAGGCACTTTATGTGTACTGTTGTTATGACAAGGCACTTTATATGTACTGTTGCTACGACAAGGCACGTTATGTGTACTGTTGTTATGACAAGGCACTTTATGTGTACTGTTGTTATGACAAGGCACTTTATATGTACTGTTGCTACGACAAGGCACTTTATGTGTACTGTTGTTATGACAAGGCACTTTATGTGTACTGTTGTTATGACAAGGCACTTTATGTGTACTGTTGCTATGACAAGGCAAGGCACTTTATGTGAACTGTTGCTATGACAAGGCACTTTATGTGTACTGTTGCTATGACAAGGCACTTTATGTGTACTGTTGTTATGACAAGGCACTTTATGTGTACTGTTTTTATGACAAGGCACTTTATGTGTACTGTTGCTATGACAAGACAAGGCACTTTATGTGTGCTGTTGCTATGACAAGACAAGGCACTTTATGTGTACTGTTGCTATGACAAGACAAGGCACTTTATGTGTGCTGTTGCTATGACAAGACAAGGCACTTTATGTGTGCTGTTGCTATGACAAGACAAGGCACTTTATGTGTACTGTTGCTATGACAAGACAAGGCACTTTATGTGTGCTGTTGCTATGACAAGACAAGGCACTTTATGTGTACTGTTGTTATGACAAGGCACTTTATGTGTACTGTTGCTATGACAAGGCAAGGCACTTTATGTGTACTGTTTTTATGACAAGGCACTTTATGTGTACTGTTGCTATGACAAGGCACTTTATGTGTACTGTTGCTATGACAAGCCACGTTATGTGTACTGTTGCTATGACAAGGCACTTTATGTGTACTGTTGTTATGACAAGGCACTTTATGTGTACTGTTGCTATGACAAGGCACTTTATGGGTACTGTTGCTATGACAAGGCAAGGCACTTTATGTGTGCTGTTGCTATGACAAGGCAAGGCACTTTATGTGTACTGTTGCTATGACAAGGCACTTTATGTGTACTGTTGCTATGACAAGGCACTTTATGTGTGCTGTTGCTATGACAAGGCACTTTATGTGAACTGTTGCTATGACAAGGCACTTTATGTGTACTGTTGCTATGACAAGGCACTTTATGTGTACTGTTGCTATGACAAGGCACTTTATGTGTACTGTTGCTATGACATACTGTTGTGTGGGTTGTTTGTAGAAAAGGAATTAGAGGAAATGTTATAATTATCCCTACGCTACACTGAACAAAAATATAAACACAATATGTAAAGTGTTGGTCCTATGTTTCATGAGCTGGAATAAAATATCCCAGAAATGTTCCATACACACAAAAGCTGATTTATCTCAGCTTATTTTGTGTTAGTGAGCATTTATTTTTTGGCAAGATAGTCCATCCGCCTGACAGGTGTGGCATATCAAGAAACTAATTCAAAAGCATGATCATTTCACAGGTGCACCTTGTGCTAGGGACAATAAAAGGCCAGTTTTGTCACACAACATAATGCTACAGACATCTCATCATTGTTTTAGGCCTCACAACCGCAGCCCACCTACGTGTATGGTGTTGTGTGGGCAAGTGGTTTGTTGATGTCAACGTTGTGAACAGAGTGCCCCGTGGAGGCGGTGGGTTTATGGTATGGACAGGCATAAGCTACGAAAACAATTGCATTTTATCGATGGCAAATTGAATTCACATAGATATCCTGAGGCCCATTGTGAGGCCCAAATGAGGCACAATTGTGACCAACAGATGCATATCTGTATTCCAAGTTATGTGAAATCCATAGATTAGGACCTAATTAATTTATTTCAATTGACTCATTTCGTCATATAAACTGTAACTCAATAAAATCTTTGAAAATGTTCCATGTTGCGTTTATATTTTTGTTGTGTTGGAGTGTAGATGTCACAATCGCCTGGAGTGGTGTGTGCAGAGTCAATTGCAGAGAGCGGAGGATACCGGGGAAAACCATCTTTAATGGGATTCCCACACGAACGCCCAAAACCATAGGCGATAAACAAACAGAGAAATAGTCAGACCAAACACAGGGCACAAACTGACAGGAACACAAACACGCACACCCTGACTAACAGAAAATAATCCCGCACGAACATAGGCGGGCCTAACAGGCTTAAATAGATGGAAAATAAGGGACAGGTGCAACCAATAAGACCAAACACTAGCCGACCACGACCGCCGAGCACCGCCCGAACAGGGAGAGGAGCCCCCTTCGGTGGGAGCCGTGACAGTAGGCTAATGTTTGTCAGTTAAATAGGCTACATATTTGAAAACAAGTGCTGGCCTACCTGTGTTGATTTAGATATAGCCTAGGCAGGCCTCGGCTAGAAAACTCCAGGACTCCGATTACAAGAGAGTATACTGTTTATGTAGAGATAACGAAGTGTAGTTGTTTATAAACGGCACTGGTTGATTAGCTACAACGTCCTCATGAGCTGGCAACACAACAACTGTTTAGTCCAGGTACAGTGGCTCCCATAGGACATCTAAAGTTAGTCAAAAGGAACTCACGACAAGAACTCTCAGTGACTACATAGCGAACAAATACAATTGTTTATTATGGATCATGGATCATTTCATGACAATTACGTTTGCATACGCGACTCAGTGTATGTGAATTGACGTTCACTACTCTCACATGCAAATTTCACACCGTTGACAGGCATCTCTTGGTGTGAATTTTGCTTCATGTGGTAAAGAGCGAACAAGTGAATGCAGGAGAGAGAGAATGAGAGAGAAGGAGAGAGAGAGGAGAGAAGGAGAGAGAAGGAGAGAGAGAAGGAGAGAGAGAGGAGAGAAGGAGAGAGAAAGAGAGAGAGAAGGATAGAGAGAGGAGAGAGAGAGATGGAGAGAGAGAAGGAGAGAGAGAGGAGAGAAGGAGAGAGAGAGGAGAGAGAAAGAGAGAGAGAAGGATGGAGAGAGGAGAGAGAGAGGAGAGAAGGAGAGAAAAGGAGAGAGAGAAGGAGAGAGAGAGGAGAGAGAAAGAGAGAGAAGGATAGAGAGAGAGAGAGAGATGGAGAGAGAGAAGGACAGAGAAGGAATGGTAAAAAAGAGAGAGAAAAGTAAGGCTAAAGCAATCATCTCTCCACCTCTCTTCACCTCTCTTCACCTCTCTTCACCTCTCTTCACGTCTCTTCACCTCTCTTCTCCCTCACCTCCTTCTGTCTCCTCTTTCTCATCCTTCCACCTCTCCCTCTCCTCTCTCTCCCTCTCTCCTCCCTCCACTTCCCTCTTATCACTTCACATCTCTCCACTTCTCCCTCTGCTACATCCCTCTCCCTCTCTCTTCTCTCTCTCTCTCCCTCCCTCTTATCCCTTCACCTCTCTCCACTTTTCCCTCTCTCTCCATCCCATCCACCTCTCTTTATCCCCCCCACCTCTCCCTCTCATCCCTAGACCTCCCTCTATCCCTCCCTCTCTCCATCTCTCTGCCGGTGACCCATTTTATCTGCCAAGGCACCATTAATCTCAGTAGATGCTTGGCTGGGGCGTGTGCCTCACTGCCCTACCTCATCACTGGAGGGTAATTGAATTAACACTAGAGAGAGAGAAAGGGAGAGAGCAGCTGGGAAAGCGAGGAGAGAGAGAGAGAGAGAGAGAGAGAGAGAGAGAGAGAGAGAGAGAGAGAGAGAGAGAGAGAGAGAGAGAGAGAGAGAGAGAGAGAGAGAGAGAGAGAGAGAGAGAGAGAGAGGGAGATTAAATAAAAAACGATAAGTGTTGATGTCTGCTGCTACTGTCTAGCAACACAAGCTGGCAGTGCATCCAATTGTCACGACATTCACAATGATTACTGCCAACCCCAAACTGGGAAATGGTTAGTTCCAAGTCTGGTGCTATACTGTGGCTGTCAGCCACACAGCGAGAGGCCAATCCATCCAAGGTGATGGGGGCGTGGTGAGAGGACAGGCTCATCTTGGGAGACAGTGGAGTGAGCCTGGCCACAGTGCATTTCTGACAGAGACCCTGTTATCAGTGTGGATCACACTGACTTACTTTACCTGGCCTTGTCCTCTGATATATACTGACTGCCTTTACCTGCCTTTACCTGGCCTTGTCCCCTGATATATACTGACTGCCTTTACCTGCCTTTACCTGGCCTTGTCCCCTGATATATACTGACTGCCTTTACCTGGCCTTGTCCTCTGATATATACTGACTGCCTTTACCTGGCCTTGTCCTCTGATATATACTGACTGCCTTTACCTGGCCTTGTCCTCTGATATATACAGACTGCCTTTACCTGGCCTTGTCCTCTGATATATACTGACTGCCTTTACCTGGCCTTGTCCTCTGATATATACTGACTGCCTTTACCTGGCCTTGTCCTCTGATATATACTGACTGCCTTTACCTGGCCTTGTCCTCTGATATATACTGACTGCCTTTACCTGGCCTTGTCCTCTGATATATACTGACTGCCTTTACCTGGCCTTGTCCTCTGATATATACTGACTGCCTTTACCTGGCCTTGTCCTCTGATATATTCTGTACTCAAGCTGGAGGTGAATGGACTGTAAACTCGACCTCCACACACATACAATTTTATTTGATGAAATCCCCATTCACACCCTTTTCTCTTATTCACACTCAAGGTCAAGTCTCTATCTGTGAATAGCACATTCATCGCTCCCATGGGGGGTTCATCTGGGGTAATAATCTGCCAATGCTGGCATTTCTAACACAGTCATTATCCCTGACCCCATAGATGCCCCTGGGCCTTCTACGAATACCACAATAATTACAAACAGAACCCTGCGTCTCCAAAAGACTCACACCATAATAGAAGAGACTGGAACACTGTGTACTGTATCTGCCTAGACTCACACCATAATAGAAGATACTGGAAC
Organism: Oncorhynchus gorbuscha; assembly: GCF_021184085.1. Classification (NCBI taxonomy): domain Eukaryota; kingdom Metazoa; phylum Chordata; class Actinopteri; order Salmoniformes; family Salmonidae; genus Oncorhynchus; species Oncorhynchus gorbuscha. The sequence continues at coordinate 76,102,668 of NC_060184.1, read as the reverse complement.
ACTGTGTACTGTATCTGCCTAGACTCACACCATAATAGAAGATACTGGAACACTGTGTACTGTATCTGCCTAGACTCACACCATAATAGAAGAGACTGGAACACTGTGTACTGAATCTGCCTAGACTCACACCATCATAGAAGAGACTGGAACACTGTGTACTGTATCTGCCTAGACTCACACCATCTTAGAAGATACTGGAACACTGTATCTGCCTAGACTCACACCATAATAGAAGAGACTGGAACACTGTGTACTGTATCTGCCTAGACTCACACCATAATAGAAGAGACTGGAACACTGTGTACTGTATCTGCCTAGACTCACACCATAATAGAAGAGACTGGAACACTGTGTACTGTATCTGCCTAGACTCACACCATAATAGAAGATACTGGAACACTGTGTACTGTATCTGCCTAGACTCACACCATAATAGAAGAGACTGGAACACTGTGAATACTAGACTCATCATAGAAGAGACTGGAACACTGTGTAGATCTGCCTAGACTCACACCATCTTAGAAGATACTGGAACACTGTATCTGCCTAGACTCACACCATAATAGAAGAGACTGGAACACTGTGTACTGAATCTGACTAGACTCACACCATCATAGAAGAGACTGGAACACTGTGTACTGTATCTGCCTAGACTCACACCATCTTAGAAGATACTGGAACACTGTATCTGCCTAGACTCACACCATAATAGAAGAGACTGGAACACTGTGTACTGTATCTGCCTAATCTCACACTAATAGACTGGAACACACCTGCCTCATAATAGAAGAGACTGGAACACTGTGTACTGTATCTGCCTAGACTCACACCATAATAGAAGATACTGGAACACTGTGTACTCTTAGAAGAAGATACTGGAACACTGTGTACTGTATCTGCCTAGACTCACACCATAATAGAAGAGACTGGAACACTGTGTACTGAATCTGACTAGACTCACACCATCATAGAAGAGACTGGAACACTGTGTACTGTATCTGCCTAGACTCACACCATCTTAGAAGATACTGGAACACTGTATCTGCCTAGACTCACACCATAATAGAAGAGACTGGAACACTGTGTACTGAATCTGACTAGACTCACACCATAATAGAAGAGACTGGAACACTGTGTACTGTATCTGCCTAGACTCATCACCATCTGCCTATAGAAGAGACTGGAACACTGTGTACTGTATCTGCCTAGACTCACACCATAATAGAAGATACTGGAACACTGTGTACTGTATCTGCCTAGACTCACACCATAATAGAAGATACTGGAACACTGTGTACTGTATCTGCCTAGACTCACACCATAATAGAAGAGACTGCCTAGACTCAACACTGTGTACTGTATCTGCCTAGACTCACACCATAATAGAAGATACTGGAACACTGTGTACTGTATCTGCCTAGACTCACACCATCTTAGAAGATACTGGAACATCTGACTGAAGAGACTGGAACACTGTATCTGCCTAGACTCACACCATAATAGAAGAGACTGGAACACTGTGTACTGTATCTGCCTAGACTCACACCATAATAGAAGAGACTGGAACACTGTGTACTGTGGGATACCTAGTGACCAGTTGTCTTGTTCTACTGTTCGCTAGCTTAGCACAACACACAGAGGGATGGGGTTGTATTACGACAATAAACTGTTTTGTATGATACTGTTTTAATATAATGAATCAAACCCACTATCCTGGCATTGATTTAATATCAGTGTCTCCTTGAGCCAGGATAAGGGACTTTTCCATGATAACAAAAGTCAAATAAATACTCACACAAAAGGGTTGTCTTTGTTTACTATTGCTATTTACTCATTACCTTCACTCGGTGATCTTGTTGATCCATTTTAAGATGTTTTTGTCTCTCGCTGTTGATTTCAGCTTCCTGTTAGTGTTCTGGTCATCACACTGAACTTCCTTACAGAGAGCACCGAGCTGTAACGTTAGCCAGAGTTATCAAGCGGCAAACTAACATGTAGCTCAGTAATAGCGTCTTAACTTGAGACTGGACTTCCTTTCAAAGGAAACACAGCTGTAATGCTGGTCTGTTAGCCGGGGCAGAGATATGAAGTAGACGCCATGAATTTCCACGGTGTGTTTTATGTTAAAATTGTAGGTTGTGATTACTTCCAATGAAGGTGCATGTAATGCTCAATGCTAGTTGTAGTATGTGTACGGTCCCAGTAGTCTGTCCTCTGTCCTGGTTTGACATTCTTCATGGTTTAATGTCTCTGTGTCCTTGACACCAATGATGACAGCCGCCAGATAGACTGTGACCAATGTGCAGGAGATGACTGGAGAGATAGTCACACCTGTCACTGTGTGTGTGCGTGCTTACATGCTCGATGTGTGTGTGTGTGTGTGTGTGTGTGTGTGTGTGTGTGTGTGTGTGTGTGTGTGTGTGTGTGTGTGTGTGTGTGTGTGTGTGTGTGTGTGTGTGTGTGTGTGTGTGTGTGTGTGTGTGTGTGTGTGTGTGTGTGTGTGTGCTGCCTGTATGTGTGTGTGAGCAGGTATTCCAGTGTAGCTGTCGTCTTGTTTAGTGACCCATGTTGGGACCGTCTGCACGTGCAGCAGCTTGCACTGAAGTTCTGATGTACTCATGTTCCTAGTTCGGCGAACTGTTAGCAAATCGTGGCCGCTCGCGCCTGGGCCCAGTGCACGCCACACACCACGACGCCCCTCTCTATCCTGCTGCCCATATGTCCTGGTTAAGAGGGAGATAGCTTACTAGGCACCTTCAGTGGACGAACACAAGAGGGAAAAGACGGGGGGTGCTGCCATGCACCATATATATACAGAACCACACCGCCGTCACCAGATCAGAACCACATATATATATATATATATATATATATGGTTCAGTGGAGAACACATGTCTTGGAGACGGGGAGATGCACCATACTGATCAGAACCACACCGTCGTCACCAGATCAGAACCACACCGCCGTCACCAGATCAGAACCACACCGTCGAACCAGACCATCGTCACCAGATCAGAACCACACCGTCGTCACCAGATCAGAACCACACCGCCATCACCAGATCAGAACCACACCGCCGTCACCAGATCAGAACCACACCGCCGTCACCAGATCAGAACCACACCGTCGAACCAGACCATCGTCACCAGATCAGAACCACACCGTCGTCACCAGATCAGAACCACACCGCCGTCACCAGATCAGAACCACACCGTCGAACCAGACCATCGTCACCAGATCAGAACCACACCGTCGTCACCAGATTAGAACCACACCGTCGAACCAGACCATCGTCACTAGATCAGAACAAAGCCATTCTCACCAGATCTGCATTTCACTAAATGGTTCCCGAAGCATGTTACCGATTGGCTCACCTACAGGAAGTTTGACGTTGTTTAATTCCAGGAACAAATTTTTTATTCTTCCAATAAGGGACGGTTCATCAATAGGCCATTACTCTAGTGTAATCACAGGAAATTAACAGTGTACCCATTTCCTATTAGTCATGCAGCTTGTCAGAAGGATTGTGGGATTTCAGTTGTTGCAAGTCATAAATTATTTCACTCTATGTTCCCTTAAGAGCAATCAACCCCTTGACAAAGATGAATAATCTGTGTTTATGACGCTAGGAGAAACCAATACACTGTTGAAATAATTTCCTTGTTTCCTTGCTGCAGAAGCAGCATTTGGAGAGGGATAATTTATCTCCCCCTACTAGCTTCCTTCACAACACCTGAGAGAACACACTGTCCTGTCATACTGGATCTGCTACTGGAGGGTTACACCACTTGTGTCTACGGAATATAGAAATAGAAACATTAAACTAAAACTGCTACTATAACGAAAAAACATGAAACATCATTTAGTAAACTGAAAGAAAATAATTAACACACCCGTTTGAAAACCAAAAACAGAGGAGAAGTTTAGCCTTGCGCTCCAACGCTCCTGGTTGTTGGGGAAATTGACCCACGACTATGGTTTACATGGTGCGTGTACGTCATCTCGCTAGGTCTACCTTTAAACCTGACATATGACCTGACCCATCAACTTGTGCATTACTGCCCCGCAGTAGAAAGATGTGACATCCCAGAAAACGCATTGGTTGGTTTCTGTCCCTAAACACTAAAACTAAAACTGAGACTAAATCATTTAAAAAAAAACCTATTTGAGATGTTTTTATGAAATTTTAACTAAATACTGAATCAGATCTGAAAACTAACTGAAACTTAACTGAATTTCAAAGAGAAATCTTAAAACTAATCAAATTATATTAAAACAGCAAACTTTAATAACCTTAGTGTGCTGTATTGTAGAGAAATACACTCAGTGGCCAGTTTATTAGGTAAACTAAAATGTTTCACTCCTACAGACAGTGAGTCGTGGCTTGTTATAAAATACTCAGACAGGCATCGAGGCATTCAGTCACTGTTTTATTTAATTTTAGAATCGTCAAAACAAGTGACCTAAGTGAGCGTGGTATGATAGTCGGTGCCACATGTGCCAGTATCTCAGAAACATCAGGCGTCCTGGGCTTTTCACGCATGAAAAAGATGTCTAGGGTGTACGGAGAATGGTGCGACAAACAAAAACACCCAGTCAGTGCCAGTCCTGTGGGCATAAACAGCTTGTTGATGAGAGATCGAAGGAGAATGGCACAAATCGTGCGAGCAAATAGGCAAATATCGGTGCAGTACAACAATGGTGTGCAGAACGGCATCTCAGAACACACAGCTTGTCGGTCCTTGTCGTGGATGGTTCTATTGCAGCAGACAACCACACCGGGTTACACTCCTATCAGCTAAAAACAAGAAGAAGCGGCTCTAGTGGGCAAGCCATCACCAGTACTGAACAACTGAGTGGAAAAACATTGCCTGGGCCGATGAATCCCGGTTGCTGTTGTGTCATGCTGATGGCAGAGTCAGGATTTGGCATAAGCAGCATAAGTGCATAGCCTCATCTTGCCTGGTGTCAATGGTAGCAGTGTCACGCCCTGGTCGAAGTATTTTGTGTTTATCTTTATGTATTGGGTCAGGCCAGGGTGTGGCATGGGGTTTTTGTATTGTTTTGTCTTGGGGTTTTGGCATATAGTGGGATTGTAGCTAGTGGGGTGATCTAGCAGAGTCTATGGCTGTCTGGAGTGGTTCTCAATCAGAGTCAGGTGTTTATCGTTGTCTCTGATTGGGAACCATATTTAGGCAGCCATATTCTTTGAGTTTGTTGTGGGTGATTGTCCTTAGTGTCTTTGTAACTATCTTCTGTTAGTTTGCACCAGTTTAGGCTGTTTCGGTTTTCGTTACGTTTATTGTTTTTTTGTATTGATTCGTGTTTACATGTGTTTTTTCCATTAAACATGGATCGCAATCTACACGCTGCATTTTGGTCTGACTCTCCTTCACCACACCTAGAAAACCGTTACAGAATCACCCACCAAACACGGACCAAGCAGCGTGTCAACAGGCAACAGGAGCAGCCCAAAGAGGAGGAAGAACTGGACGGTAAAGGACCCTGGGCTCAGCCTGGAGAATATCGCCACCCCAAGGAAGAACTGGAGGCGGTGAGAGCGGAGAGGCGCCAGTATGAGGAGGCAGTACGGCGACGCGGATGGAAGCCTGAGAGTCAGCCCCAAAAATGTATTGGGGGTGCTCAGGGGGAGTGTTGCAGAGTTAGGAGCCAGACCTGAGCCAACTCTCCCTGTTTATCGTGAGGAGCCAAGGAGGAGACCAGAACCGGTGTTGGAGGTGAGCGAAGCAGAGACTGTGAAGGAGTTAATGGGGAAATTGGAGGAGAGAGAAATGAGGGAGTTGCTGTGTTGGTGCTTTTTGCATGGAATTCGCCCGACGGAACGTGTCAAGGAATTTGATGGCACCTGGGTCAGCGCTACATACTCGTCCTGAGGTGCGTGTTAGTCGGCTGGTGAAGTTGGTGCCAGCCTCACGCACCAGGCCTCCCGTGCACATCCCTAGCCTTGCACGTCCTGTGCCAACACTGCTCTCAAGATCTCCAGTACGCCTTCACGGTCTAGCCCATCCTGTGCCACCTCCACACACCAGCCCTCCGGTAGCAGCTCCCCGCACCAGGCTTCCTGTGCGTGTCCTCTGTCCAATACCACCAGTACCAGCACCACGCATCAGGCCTACAGTGCGCCTCGCCTCTCCAGCACTGTCGGAACCCTTTCTCCTCTCCTGCGCTGCCAGAGTCTCTCGCCTCTCCAGCGCTGTCAGAGCCTTTCTCCTCTCCTGCGCTACCAGAGTCTCCCGCCTGTTCAGCGCAGCTAGAGCCTTCTTCTTCTACAGCGCTGCTGGAGTCTCCTGCCTGTTTAGCGCAGCCAGAGCTGCCAGCCTGCATGGAGCAGCCAGAGCTGCCAGTCTGCATGGAGCAGCCAGAGATGTCAGTCTGCATGGAGCAGCCAGAGCTGTCAGTCACCACACCTAGAAAACTGTTACAAGCAGGCTGGTAGCGGTGGTGTATGGGTGTTTTCCTGGCAAACGTTAGGTCCCTGATACCAGTTAAGCAACGTTTCCATGCCATTAATAATTCAAGCTGTTCTGGAGGTAAAGGTGGGTATGGCCCGGTACCCGATGGGTCTACTTACTATGTACAGTTGCAATCGGAAGTTTACATACACCTTAGCCAAATACATTTAAACTTAGTTTTTCACAATTCCTGACATTTAATCCTTTTATAAAAATTCACTGTCTTATGTCAGTTAGGATCACCACTTTTATTTTAAGAATGTGAAATGTCAGAATGATAGTAAAGAGTGATTTATTTCAGCTTTTATTTCTTTCATCACATTCCCAGTGGGTCAGATGTTTACATACACTCCATTAGTATTTGGTAGCATTGCCTTGACATTGTTTAACTTGGGTCAAATGTTTCGGGTAGCCTTCCACAAGGTTCCCAAAATAAGTTGGATGCATTTTGGCCCATTCCTCCTGACAGAACTGGAGTAACTGAGTCAGGTTTATAGGCCTCCTTGCTCGCACACGCTTTTTCAGTTCTTCCCACACATTTTCTATAGGATTTGTGGCCACTCCAATACCTTGACTTTGTTGTCCTTAAGCCATTTTGCGACAACTTTGGAAGTATGCTTTGGGTCATTGTCCATTTGGAAGACCCATTTGCGACCACGCTTTAACTTCCTGACTGATGTCTTGAGATGTTGCTTCAATATATCCACATACTTTTCCTCCCTCATGAAGCCATCTATTTTGTGAAGTGCACCAGTCCCTCCTGCAGCAAAGCACCCCCACAACATGATGCTGCCACACCCTTGCTTCACGGTTGGGATGGTGTTCTTCAGATTGCAAGCCTCCCACTTTTTCCTCCAAACATAACAATGGTCATTATGGCGAAACAGTTCCATTTTTGTTTCATTAGACCAGAAGACATTTCTCCAAAAAGTACGATCTTTGTCCTCATGTGCAGTTGCAAACCATAGTCTGGCTTTTTTTATGGCGGATTTGGAGCAGTGGCTTCTTCCTTGCTGAGCGGCCTATCAGGTTATGTCAATATAGGACTCGTTTTTTTATAGGTACTTTTGTACCTGTTTCCTCCAGCATCTTCACAAGGTCCTTTGCTGTTGTTCTGGGATTGATTTGCACTTTTCGCACCAAAGTACATTCTCTAGGAGACAAAACGCGTCTCCTTCATGAGCGGTATGACGGCTGCATGGTCCCATGGTGTTTATACTTACGTACTATTGTTTGTACAGATGAACGTGGTACCTTCAGGCGTTTGGAAATTGCTCCCAAGGATGAACCAGAATTGTGGAAGTCTCCAATTGTTTTTAGGAGGTCTTGGCTGATTTATTTTCCCATGATGTCAAGCAAAGAGGCACTGAGTTTGAAGGTAGACCTTGAAATACATCCACAGGTACACCTCCAATCAACTCAAATGATGTCAATTAGCCTATCAGAAGCATCTAAAGCCATGACATCATTTTCTGGAATTTTCCAAGCTGTTTAAAGGCACAGTCAACTTAGTGTATGTAAACTTCTGACCCACTGGAATTGCGATACAATGCATTATAAGTGAAATATTCTGTCAATTGTTGGAAAAATTACTTTTGTCATGCACAAAGTAGATGTCCTATCTAATTTGCCAAAACTATAGTCTGTTTAACAAGAAAGTTGTGGAGTGGTTGAAAAACGAGTTTTAATGACTCCAACCTGAGTGTATGTAAACTTCCGACTTCAACTGTACATTCCATTCTGTTGCAAGAATCCAGCTTGATCCAAGAAATACTTAGGAACTTTTGTAATTGTGCCTTAGTGATTTACTGTATCTCTGAGTTTATAAGACAAAGTAAGGGAAGTGTGTAAAGAACCCACATTTCATCTGTTTTGTAACCAGTGTTCAGGGTTCAACTAGTTGTGACACCAGAATATGACATTTACTTATGGTGATAATGAGGAAAGAAATTGTATCAGCATGTCTAGTTGATTTATTCTAGACCGGTATACGGTAACGGAATAATTTACACATTTTCTTAGCAGTACAACATAAACTGGACTCATCAGTGATTGTTAAGTTCCTGTTTTGTTGTACTTAGCGAATGGTTAGTGGGGTTATAGACAAAACAGACCTTGTGGTGTAATGCAAATTAGCTAGATTATACATTGATCATCCTGCAATTACACCAATGCCTTTATCCAACTTCCTGTTGATGGCATGAAAGTCCTGTATTTGACTGTGTTTTGCATACTGGCTAATAGCAAACTAACCAATAAGGACACTGCTTCACACCAAGTCATAAAGATACTGTAGAACAGTGTTTCACAACCCTGGTCCTCCAGTAACCCAACAGTACAACTGAACTACGGAGGAAGGGCACACCTGATTAAACGTATACATTGTCAACTCATCATCAAGCCCTCAATGAGTTGAATGAGTGGTGTTTTTCAAGGGCTACAACAAAACGATGTACTGTTGGGGGTACTGGAGGACCAGGGTTGGGACACACTGCTGTAGACTAATAATCCACGCTTCATTGTGTTGCTGTATCATTATTATGCAGGCTCTTCCCTGTATCACTCTGTACAGCCCAGTGAGCATGCTATCGCCGCTGTTGTTAGTCAACAGAAAGATACGATTAGCGATTAGCCGCGGTTGAATTTTTTGCATTAGACGTTAGCCTCAATTATGTCTCCTGAGGCACGCCAACCCTTCCATGAGAACGAGGCACGCCAACCCTTCCATGAGAACGAGGCATGCCAACCCTTCCATGAGAACGAGGCATGCCAACCCTTCCATGAGAACGAGGCATGCCAACCCTTCCATGAGAACGAGGCACGCCAACCCTTCCATGAGAACGAGGCACGCCAACCCTTCCATGAGAACGAGGCATGCCAACCCTTCCATGAGAACGAGGCATGCCAACCCTTCCATGAGAACGAGGCATGCCAACCCTTCCATGAGAACGCACGCCAACCCTTCCATGAGAACGAGGCATGCCAACCCTTCCATGAGAACGAGGCACGCCAACCCTTCCATGAGAACGAGGCACGCCAACCCTTCCATGAGAACGAGGCACGCCAACCCTTCCATGAGAACGAGGCATGCCAACCCTTCCATGAGAACAAGGCGCGCCAACCCTTCCATGAGAACGAGGCACGCCAACCCTTCCATGAGAACGAGGCACGCCAACCCTTCCATGAGAACGAGGCATGCCAACCCTTCCATGAGAACGAGGCACGCCAACCCTTCCATGAGAACGAGGCACGCCAACCCTTCCATGAGAACGAGGCACGCCAACCCTTCCATGAGAACGAGGCATGCCAACCCTTCCATGAGAACGAGGCATGCCAACCCTTCCATGAGAACGAGGCATGCCAACCCTTCCATAAGAACGAGGCATGCCAACCCTTCCATGAGAACGAGGCATGACAACCCTTCCATGAGAACGAGGCATGCCAACCCTTCCATGAGAACGAGGCATGCCGGGTAAAGGACAATTAGCTCGTCTCACTATTGACTTTGAACTCAATTCTGTAAAAAAACACAAATTGTATTTAGCGTATGAATAAATAATAGCATATATGAATATAGATACATATAAATATAGATTATTATTTGACAGTTGAATACAATGGCAGAACTGTTCTAGATGGTATAGATATAGCAGGTAAACTCCCCCTCACAGGTACCTGCCCAGTCTATAGAAGACAACACGATTGTACGTGACAATAAAGACACCACCATAAAACCACCTGGTGGCAGGTTGGACCCAATAAAGACAACACCATAAAACCACCTGGTGGCAGGTTGGACCCAATAAAGACAACACCATAAAACCACCTGGTGGCAGGTTTAACCCAATAAAGACACCACCATAAAACCACCTGGTGGCAGGTTGGACTTAACCCAATAAAGACACCACCATAAAACCACCTGGTGGCAGGTTGGACTTAACCCAATAAAGACACCACCATAAAACCACCTGGTGGCAGGTTTAACCTAATAAAGACACCACCATAAAACCACCTGGTGGCAGGTTTAACCTAATAAAGACACCACCATAAAACCACCTGGTGGCAGGTTTAACTCAATAAAGACACCACCATAAAACCACCCGACGGCAGGTTGGACTTAACCCAATAAAGACACCACCATAAAACCACCTGGTGGCAGGTTTAACCCAATAAAGACACCACCATAAAACCACCTGGTGGCAGGTTTGACCCAATAAAGACACCACCATAAAACCACCTGGTTGCAGGTTTAACCTAATAAAGACACCACCATAAAACCACCTGGTGGCAGGTTTGACCCAATAAAGACAACACCATAAAACCACCTGGTTGCAGGTTTAACCTAATAAAGACACCACCATAAAACCACCTGGTGGCAGGTTTAACCTAATAAAGACACCACCATAAAACCACCCGATGGCAGGTTGGACTTAACCCAATAAAGACACCACCATAAAACCACCTGGTGGCAGGTTTAACCTAATAAAGACACCACCATAAAACCACCCGATGGCAGGTTGGACTTAACCCAATAAAGACACCACCATAAAACCACCTGGTGGCAGGTTTAACCTAATAAAGACACCACCATAAAACCACCTGGTGGCAGGTTTAACTCAATAAAGACACCACCATAAAACCACCTGGTGGCAGGTTTAACCTAATAAAGACACCACCATAAAACCGCCTGGTGGCAGGTTTAACCTAATAAAGACACCACCATAAAACCACCTGGTGGCAGGTTTAACTCAATAAAGACACCACCATAAAACCACCTGGTGGCAGGTTTAACCTAATAAAGACACCACCATAAAACCACCTGGTGGCAGGTTTAACCTAATAACGACACCACCATAAAACCACCTGGTGGCAGGTTTAACCCAATAAAGACACCATAAAACCACCTGGTGGCAGGTTTAACCCAATAAAGACACTATAAAACCACCTGGTGGCAGGTTTAACCTAATAAAGACACCACCATAAAACCACCTGGTGGCAGGTTTAACCTAATAAAGACACCATAAAACCACCTGGTGGCAGGTTTAACCCAATAACAACACTACCATAAAACCGCTCAGTGGTTTGACCCAATAACGAGGGTGGTTACAGAATCCGTCAGTTTTAACAGTCGTTCATAAAAAACACCACCGTTGTGACATATTAAACATATTAAAGAGCAAGTGGCTCAAAACCTTCAAACATATGTTTTGCTCTCTCAACGTGCATATCTCTCCCCTCTCTTTGCGAGTGCCTACAGTTGGAGAAGACCATTTCCACCAACAGAGAGTTGCCGGAGCGCCATCCGATGTGACTCGGCCTGGGTAGCAAGCCTACTGTTGACTCTACCCCCCCCCCCCCCTGTTGAGATTCGTTAAAGGAAATGGACATTGTGTTTAGCCAGTAATTTGTTCTGTAATTGTATTATACTGTAGATATTCTCAACGAGTTCAATTTCACAAGAGTTATTCAAAAATGTACTTGTGGTGGTAATGAGGAAAGAAATTGTATCAGCATGTCTGGTTGATTTATTCTAGACCGGTATATGTTGATGTGATATTTTTACATATTTTCTTAGCAGTACAACGTAAACTGGATTCATCAGTGATTGTTGAGTTGGATGGAATCACAGCCGCTTGAATAGGATTACAATTCCATTTAAGCTTTCATTCTCAGAAGCGTATTACTTTGCTGTACATATCATATCACTTCCTCATTACTTATAACACCCAGTCTGTCTCCTTTATCACTGCACTGTACACAGCTGTAGCGCGCGCACACACACAAGCACGCACACGCACGCACGCACGCACGCACGCACACACACACACACACACACGCACACGCACGCACGCACACACCACACACACACAGGCTGTTTTCTAGGCTCATCCCTGGAGAATCTCCCTCTTAATCTAACTGGGCTAATTTAAGCGGTTTGATGGTGATTATGGCTGTTCATTAATTAAGGGTTTGACCCGGTTCTGACGCGTAATAAATCCTGCTAGTAAAGATTTTCCCTGGTTCTGATAAATCCAATGACTAAACTACTGTGCCACGTCCTCCGGGGAGCACCAAGCACTAATGAGACTGGTTAATCATCACAATGCCATTTGCCAACATGATGAGTGATGGGAGAGGCGGGTGGTGGTGGGTGGTGGCTGGTGGCTGGTGGCCGGTGGCGGGTGGTGGGTGGTGGCCGGTGGCGGGCGGTGGTGGGTGGTGGCTGGTGGCCGGTGGCGGGTGGTGGTGGTGGCTGGTGGCTGGTGGCCGGTGGCGGGCGGTGGTGGGTGGTGGCTGGTGGCCGGTGGCGGGTGGTGGGTGGCGGGTGGTGGCTGGTGGCGGGTGGTGGGTGGTGGCTGGTGGCGGTGTGGGTGGTGGGTGGTGGCTGGTGGCGGTGGCGGGTGGTGGTGGTGGTGGGTGGTGGTGGGTGGTGGCTGGTGGCCGGTGGTGGTGGGTGGTGGTGGGGGCGGTGGTGGCTGGTGGCCGGTGGCGGGTGGTGGCTGGTGGCCGGTGGCCGGTGGCGGGCGGTGGTGGGTGGTGGCTGGTGGCCGGTGGCGGGTGGTGGGTGGCGGGTGGTGGCTGGTGGCGGGTGGTGGGTGGTGGCTGGTGGCCGGTGTCGGGTGGTGGGTGGTGGCTGGTGGCCGGTGGCGGGTGGTGGCTGGTGGCCGGTGGCGGGCGGTGGCTGGTGGCTGGCGGGTGGTGGGTGATGGGGTGGTGGGTGGTGGGTGGTGGCCGGGCGGGTGGTGGCTGGTGGGCCGGTGGCGGGCGGTGGGTGGTGGCTGTGGCCGGTGAGTGGTGGGTGGTGGTGGCTGTGGATGGCGGTGGCTGGTGGCCTGGCTGGGTGGTGGCTGGTGGTTGGGTGGTGGCTGGTGGGCGGTGGTGGGTGGTGGCTGGTGGCCGGTGGTGGGTGGTGGCTGGTGGGTGGTGGGTGGTGGCCGGTGGCGGGGGTGGTGGGTGGTGGGTGGTGGGTGGTGGGTGAACTTGACATCTTGGGTGGTGGCCAGTGGCCGGTGGCGGCTGGTGGGTGATGGGTGGTGGGTGGTGGCCGGTGGTGGGTGGTGGGTGGTGGCCGGTGGTGGGTGGTGGGTGGTGGTGGGTGGTGGGTGGTGGGTGGTGGGTGGTGAGTGGTGGGTGGTGAGTGGTGGGTGGTGGGTGGTGGGTGGTGGGTGGTGGGTGGTGAGTGGTGGGTGGTGAGTGGTGGGTGGTGGTGGGTGGA
>NC_060184.1:76006476-76083976 GCF_021184085.1 Oncorhynchus gorbuscha | reverse complement strand
GTTTGGTCCTTTATTGAGAGGGAGGGAGGGAGGGAGGGAGGGAGGGAGGGAGGGAGGGAGGGAGGGAGGGAGGGAGGGAGGGAGGGAGGGAGGGAGGGAGGAGGAGGGAGGGTTGGGAAGTTGGGAAGTTGGGAGGGAGGGAGGGAGGGAGGGAGGGAGGGGGAGGGAGGGAGGGAGGGAGGGAGGGAGGGAGGGAGGGAGGGAGGGAGGGAGGGAGGGAGGGAGGGAGGGGAGGGGGAGGGAGGGAGGGAGGGTCTGGTACAGTGTATTATAATAACATTGAATACACTGTATAGTATCAGCTGATCCTCTCTGCCACCTGGAGATAGATGCCAAGGCTTCTGGGTAATTTAAAAAGTAGGGCACCCAATATAATCTCCATGATTAAAGATGAATTTTTCAGGCCTGGCAACTTTTATTAAAACTAAAGAGCAGCGCCGCTCTGTGCTGATACGGAGCAGCGGGGGGGTGGAAGGAAGTGCAAGCGAGGGAGAGATCGTAAATGAAATAATAAATGATATGCCACAGACCCATTATGGATGAATATTTGAACATGAGCTCCCATTAAAATGTTGGGAATGAGTTGACTGGAAGTCAACGTGAAGGAATCATCCATTACAGTGTATTGGAGACGTCGGTACAGACACAACAACCACGGATCCCATCATTGACAAGCTATAAGCTTATGTGGTGCACTGATGTTACAGGGGACATTAAGGGGACATTAATGGGAATTTGTAGATCTCTCTAGGGGAAATTCATACTAATTTGCATCCATAAAACCAGATGTCACACATTGGGTCGCTATAGGCAACTAGAACATAGGACATTGAGGTCTAGATGGAGATGTCTTGTAGAACCAGACGACACGTGACTCTAATGCTCCCGAAGACATATCTTTAGTTTTCCATTTAGTCTGCAGAATTACCCATGTTGAGACACATTGTCTCTTTTCCAAGGCAGTCCTGAAACAGCAGCAGACTAACAAAACTACTCTCATGAAAACAACCAATTCTTATATTGTTGTTATACCCAAAACTACTCTCATGAAAACAACCAATTCTTATATTGTTGTTATACCCAAAACTACTCTCATGAAAACAACCAATTCTTATATTGTTGTTATACCCAAAACTACTCTCATGAAAACAACCAATTCTTATATTGTTGTTATACCCAAAACTACTCTCATGAAAACAACCAATTCTTATATTGTTGTTATACCCAAAACTACTCTCATGAAAACAACCAATTCTTATATTGTTGTTATACCCAAAACTACTCTCATGAAAACAACCAATTCTTATATTGTTGTTATACCCAAAACTACTCTCATGAAAACAACCAATTCTTATATTGTTGTTATACCCAAAACTACTCTCATGAAAACAACCAATTCTTATATTGTTGTTATACCCAAAACTACTCTCATGAAAACAACCAATTCTCATATTGTTGTTATACCCAAAACTACCATCACGAAAATTCATATATTGACATTATACCCGAAGTCCACAAGTCCACAGATTTAAGTATTTTCCAACAAAATACAGCTTACATTTTCAAGGTAATTTTTTTTTGTTTTCCAGCAGTGGTTCCTCTCCTTGTATGGAGTGATGCTTCTGAAAAGCCTTTTTCAACCCCAATCTCTACTTTTGCCATTTGACACTTATCTCAGCTTGGTGATAAACTGAATTCTTTGATCAGTGTGTTCCTCATCATCAAACGACTGTTACGTAAACATGGAGACCATTAGGAAAACATGCCTGATATTAGATCAACATACTGGACTGGAGTCCAAATACAGGCATATTTGGTTGGACTAATTCTCCTCACTTTTTCCATGGGAGTGGTGTTTATGCATCTAATCATTTGAAAATGTATTTTATTAAAAGAAACATACTGGGTCACAGGACTGTACGATGAGTCAGTGAGTCATGGAAAAATACAACATTCATACATTTCAATTAGTTCAATAGAAGGATGACAGTTCCTGGCCATAATTTTAGCCAGGACTCCAAAAGCACATTTATTTTAAACCCTTGAAATCCCAATCACTTGGAGCCATAAACCAACAGAATATGATTGCAGCTCAGAAAGCTACAGTACACTAAAGCAAACCTTTATGAAGGCAGTCCACCCCTGATACATACAACAACCTGGTACTGTTGTATACATACAGTACAAGTATGGAGCATGCAGCCATCTATGTATCACACAGCATATGCCAGATGCTTTGATCCAAAGCAACTTACAGTCATGGAAACATTTTATGTGTAGGGGGCCCCAGTGGGAATCAAACCCACGATCCTGATGTTGCAAGAACCATGTTCTACTAACTGAACTGCAGAGGACCATGTTCTACTAACTGAACTGCAGAGGACCATGTTCTACTAACTGAACTGCAGAGGACCATGTTCTACTAACTGAACTACAGAGGACCGTGTTCTACTAACTGAACTACAGAGGACCGTGTTCTACTAACTGAACTACAGAGGACCGTGTTCTACTAACTAAACTACAGAGGACCGTGTTCTATAAACTGAACTACAGAGGACCGTGTTCTACTAACTGAACTACAGAGGATCATGTTCTATAAACTGAACTACAGAGGACCGTGTTCTACTAACTGAACTACAGAGGATCATGTTCTACTAACTGAACTACAGAGGACCGTGTTCTACTAACTGAACTACAGAGGACCGTGTTCTACTAACTGAACTACAGAGGACCGTGTTCTACTAACTGAACTACAGAGGACCGTGTTCTACTAACTGAACTACAGAGGACCGTGTTCTACTAACTGAACTACAGAGGACCGTGTTCTACTAACTAAACTACAGAGGACCGTGTTCTATAAACTGAACTACAGAGGACCGTGTTCTACTAACTGAACTACAGAGGATCATGTTCTATAAACTGAACTACAGAGGACCGTGTTCTACTAACTGAACTACAGAGGATCATGTTCTACTAACTGAACTACAGAGGACCGTGTTCTACTAACTGAACTACAGAGGACCGTGTTCTACTAACTGAACTACAGAGGACCGTGTTCTACTAACTGAACTACAGAGGACCGTGTTCTACTAACTGAACTACAGAGGATTGTGTTCTACTAGCTGAACAATTTGTAAGTCGCTCTGGATAAGAGCGTCTGCTAAATGACTTAAATGTAATGTAAACTACAGAGGACAGTGCTCTACAATGATTACATTGCTACTGCACTATGAGTGGAATCACTTCAGCCATCACTATGCCTCTGATTTGACTACATCTCCCGTGGTGACAAGGCATCTGAGGAAAGCTCATCTAAGGGAAGAGCTCTGTATGTGTTGTTTGTGCAGTACAGAATGTGGTCCTGGCTGTGCAGAGAAAACAGAGGCAACAGAACAGAGACTATGGCTTCTAATTAGTGGGTGATTCAGAAAGTTGAGCTGTCTCCGCCGGGCCAGGTCAACCCGGAATACCAGTCCTGAGTCGATGTGCAGGGATACAAGGCAATAACTTGGTTATATACAGGGAATACCAGTCCTGAGTCGATATGCAGGGGTACAAGGCAATAACTTGGCTATATACAGGGAGTACCAGTCCTGAGTCGATATGCAGGGGTACAAGGCAATAACTTGGCTATATACAGGGAATACCAGTCCTGAGTCGATATGCAGGGGTACAAGGCAATAACTTGGCTATATACAGGGAGTACCAGTCCTGAGTCGATATGCAGGGGTACAAGGCAATAACTTGGCTATATACAGGGAATACCAGTCCTGAGTCGATATGCAGGGGTACAAGGCAATAACTTGGTTATATACAGGGAATACCAGTCCTGAGTCGATATGCAGGGGTACAAGTCAATAACTTGGTTATATACAGGGAATACCAGTCCTGAGTCGATATGCAGGGGTACAAGGCAATAACTTGGTTGTATACAGGGAATACCAGTCCTGAGTCGATATTCAGGGGTACAAGGCAATAACTTGGTTATATACAGGGAATACCAGTCCTGAGTTGATATGCAGGGGTACAAGTCAATAACTTGGTTATATACAGGGAATACCAGTCCTGAGTCGATATGCAGGGGTACAAGGCAATAACTTGGTTGTATACAGGGAATACCAGTCCTGAGTCGATATTCAGGGGTACAAGGCAATAACTTGGCTGTATACAGGGAATACCAGTCCTGAGTTGATATGCAGGGGTACAAGGCAATAACTTGACTATATACAGGGAATACCAGTCCTGAGTCGATATGCAGGGGTACAAGACAATAACTTGGTTATATACAGGGAGTACCAGTCCTGAGTCTATATGCAGGAGTATGAGGTAATTGAGATAGCTATATACGGGGAATACCAGTACTGAGTCAATGTGTGTGCGCGCATATGTATTGAGTGTGCATGAGTGACACAGGTCTTTCTCACAAGCTACAAGTGAAGACAGACACATCGGGGACGCAGCTGCGTGTGATCCAATTCCAAGGTGCATATTGAAGATATTGGAACAAGATGAGTAGGCCTAACGAACAGCAAAAGCACTAGCCTATGGCAATCTACTATACCCCATAATAGTAAAGTCGACCTATTCTATTCTGTGTGAGAAATAAATATTCCAAACATAGTCCAGGATAGTTGTGGGATGCAATAGATCCCAAATGAATACAACCACTGGCATCAAAAAAACGTTGCAACAGATCAGAACGTTTAGGTTAAAATGTTGATAAACTATGAGGCTTTTTCTTCACATTATAAGTGCAGCAAAGAGCACATGGTAGTAGGCTATAAACACAAACGTTCCCTTAGCTGGAAAACACCATTATCAAAAGTGACTGCAAATGTGATGATGCATGTAATGCTTTTATTATAAAGGTGCATTTTTATGGTTTATTTTCATGTGTGTTTCCAAACTAGAAACACACATGCTCCTTATGTACAGTGGGGCAAAAAAGTATTTAGTCAGCCACCAATTGTGCAAGTTCTCCCACTTAAAAAGATGAGAGAGGCCTGTAATTTTCAGAGAGTACATAGACACACTGGCTTTACTCAAAGCATGTTGTTAGTAAAGATTGAAAAAAGTAAGGGGCCTCGACAGCTGCCCTGGGGAATTCCTGATTCTACCTGGATTATTTTGGAGGATGAAGGGGGGGACAGGAGGTTTGGGAGGGGCATAGAGGAGTGTGAGGAGGGAGGAAGGGGGAGAGAGTGTGAGGAGGGTGTTGGGAGAGAGGAGAGAGAGGGGGTGAGAGGGGGGAGGAAGGAGAGAGGAGGGAGGTGGGAGAGGAGGGTAAAGCGAGAGAGGAGGGAGGAGGGAGAGAGAAGGGAGGAGGGAGAAAGGAGGGAGAAGGGAGGGAGGAGGGAGAGATGAGGGTGAAGGGAGAGAGGAGGGAGAGAGGAGGGAGGAGGGAGGAGGGAGAGGAGGGTGAGGAGGCTGAAGGGAGAGAGGAGGGAGAGAGGAGGGAGGAGGGAGAGGAGGGTGAGGAGGCTGAAGGGAGAGAGAAGGGTGGAGGGAGAGAGGAGGGTGAAGGGAGAGAGGAGGGTGAGAGGAGGGAGGAGGGAGAGAGGAGGGTGAGGAAGGTGAAGGGAGAGAGGACAGTGAAGGGAGCGTGAAGGAAGGGTTTAGATGAGGGGGAGAGGAGGGTGAGGAGGGTGAAGAGAGAGAGAAGGGTGAGGAGGGTGAAGGGAAACACGAGGGGTCAGAAGAGGGAGAGGGGAGGGTGAAGGGATGGGTGAGGAGATGGGTGAGGAGAGAGAAGGAGGGGTGAGAGGAGGGTTGAGAGAGGAGGAGGGGGTAGACAGACAGACAGCAGCAATTACAGCTGATCTCGACTAGGATCTCCACAGAGGGGAGGAGCAAAAAAGAGAGTCAGAGAGAGGGGAGGGGGATGTAAGAGTGGGAGAGAGAACGAAAGAGGAAGAGGGAGAACGAGATAGGGACATAGTTATAGTGGGCGTAGAGGTACACGTGAGAGAGAGAGAGAGAGAGAGAGAGAGAGAGAGAGAGAGAGAGAGAGAGAGAGAGAGAGAGAGAGAGAGAGAGAGAGAGAGAGAGAGAGAGAGAGAGAGAGAGAGAGAGAGAGAGAGCAGTGCGCTGGTCTCTCCATCCCTCTACTGTAAAGCCTCTATTGGAGCGCCGGTGGTCTCTCCAACTGTCTACTGAGCCACTGGGTCGGGGAGCCCAGAAGACTAGGAGGACCAGGGGGAGGTCATCAGGCCCTGGGCAGAGTACTGCTGCTGGAGATACAGGGTGGGGGGGTCCCGGACCTAGGTACGGCAGACGGAGTGGCAGCAGCACGGGGGGCCGACGGGGGCCGCGGTGGCGGGGGGGATGGCCCCCGGGGGTCGTTCGCGGCCAGGGGGTCCTGGACCACAGATCATATGAGCGAGATGTCGCTCAGCGGGCGCGACAGCATCCCCCAGGAAGGGGCGGCGGGAGCGAGGAACGCACGAGTCAAGCGGGCAGTGCGCCTCTCGTCCATCGTGGCTCAGGAGGTGAGTGATAGGCCAGGGCTACCCAGGGATACCATACCATTGTTGCCCGACCAGAGCCAGGATCCAGCGGGTTTTGCGGGGGTTAACTTGGTTGTCCTCTAGGGAGAGACGATGGGTTTGGCCTGTAGATGCAGTATTATATGGAATGCGACTGTACAGCTGCTACTACCCTGGGAAATAATCTGTAGCCGGACAGGAGTGCATTGAACTCCAGTCCTCTCTCCTCTCCCCTTGTCTCTGTATTGAATATGTTGACTTATTCCTTCAATAAAGCGCATTGCCCGAGGGAGCTAGACTAGCACTCAGCAACCCAAGGGTGGTTATTTGATTGTGTTACCCCGGAGATTCCAATTTTAGCAAGCGAGCCTCTAGCCCCACAGAGCATAATAAAGATATCCAATATAGAGATAGAGGTGTGGTTCTCTGTTAGATACGTGAGACAAAGGTGCCTTAAGAGTCTTTATTGATTGTTTATTGTTTACACTCTCCTCTCAGTGGCTTCTGTATATAGAGCCATCGGAGAGACATCACCAGTGCTGCTAGAGCGAGCGAGAGAGAGAGAGAGAGAGAGAGAGAGAGAGAGAGAGAGAGAGAGAGAGAGAGAGAGAGAGAGAGAGAGAGAGAGAGAGAGAGAGAGAGAGAGAGGGGAGTGATGGAAGGAGAGCGAAGAAAGATATACAGATCAAGACAGAAAAATATATCAAGAGAGAAAATATAGTATAACAGTAGAATGAGGGAGGGTGAGTGGAGAGATGGAGAGAGTGAGAGAGAACTACAGTATAACAGTATAATGAGGGAGGGTGAGTGGAGAGATGGAGAGAGTGAGAGAGAACTACAGTATAACAGTGGAATGAGGGAGGGTGAGTGGAGAGATGGAGAGAGTGAGAGAGAACTACAGTATAACAGTAGAATGAGGGAGGGTGAGTGGAGAGATGGGGAGAGTGAGAGAGAACTACAGTATAACAGTATAATGAGGGAGATGGAGAGATGGAGAGAGTGAGAGAGAACTACAGTATAACAGTGGAATGAGGGAGGATGAGTGGAGAGATGGGGAGAGTGAGAGAGAACTACAGTATAACAGTGGAATGAGGGAGGGTGAGTGGAGAGATGGGGAGAGTGAGAGAGAACTACAGTGCAGATATTGTTTGAATTCTGGAAGGATAGTTAGTGTAGTCATAATGGCTCTCTGAGTAAAAGGGTTGGTAAAACAGGCTCAAGTCAAATGTGTGGTAGAGCATGGCGCCATGGTTGCGGGTTCAATTCTCACGGGGGACCAGTATGAAAATGTATCACTACTGTAGTGTCTCTGGATCAGAGAGTCTGTTAAATGACTCACTACTGTAAGTCACTCTTGATACGAGTGTCTGCTAAGTGACTCAAATTTTAAATTTAAAATAGTATCACAATAAACAGGAGGCTACTGTCCTCAGGTGGCTCTAAGAAAACAACACTTCTTAGACTTGGTTGTGTCATATTCTCTAAAATGAACAACAGTGTGAGTTCCCTCCATAGACATGAATTATACCATATTCTCTACTACGGTATTAACCACAGTGTGAGTTCACTCCATAGACATGAATTATACCATATTCTCTACTACGGTATTAACCACAGTGTGAGTTCACTCCATAGACATGAATTATACCATATTCTCTACTACGGTATTAACCACAGTGTGAGTTCCCTCCATAGACATGAATTATACCATATTCTCTACTACGGTATTAACCACAGTGTGAGTTCCCTCCATAGACATGAATTATACCATATTCTCTACTTCGGTATTAACCACAGTGTGAGTTCCCTCCATTGACATGAATTATACCATATTCTCTACTACGGTATTAACCACAGTGTGAGTTCCCTCCATTGACATGAAGTATATCATATTCTTTTGTATTAACACAACTGTGTGAGTTCCCTCCATGGATGAATTATACCATATTCTGCAAAATGGGATGGTATTAACCACAGTGTGAGTTCCTCCATAGACTGAATTATACCATATTCTCTATGGCGTGGTAACCACAGTGTGAGTTCCTCCATAGACATGTTATACCATATTCTATGGGATTAACCACAGTGTGAGTTCCCTCCATTGACATGAAGTATATCATATTCTAATTTTATTTATATGGTACACTCACAACGAGGCGCTTACATGGATATTCTGTGATAGCTTTTGTAGCACAACTGTCAGTATTGATGGAGAATTATGTGTGCTGCAAAATGGGATGGTGTGGTGGGGTGCTGTGCTGCAGGACTGTGCTGGGGGATATGGGATGGCGTGGTGGGGTGCTGTGCTGCAGGACTGTGCTGGGGGATATGGGATGGCGTGGTGGGGTGCTGTGCTGCAGGACTGTGCTGGGGGATATGGGATGGTGTGGTGGGGTGCTGTGCTGCATGACTGTGCTGGGGGATATGGGATGGCGTGGTAGGGGCTGTGCTGCAGGACTGTGCTGGGGGATATGAGATGGTGTGGTGCAGGGCTGTGCTGCAGGACTGTGCTGGGGGATATGGGATGGCGTGGTGGGGGACTGTGCTCTAGGACTGTACTGGGGGATATGGGATGGCGTGGTGGGGGACTGTATTAGGGGATATGGGATGGCGTGGTGGGGGACTGTACTAGGGGATATGGGATGGTGTGGTGGGGGACTGTACTAGGGGATATGGGATGGCGTGGTGGGGGACTGTACTAGGGGATATGGGATGGCATGGTGGGGGACTGTACTAGGGGATATGGGATGGCGTGGTGGGGGACTGTACTAGGGGATATGGGATGCGTGGTGGGGGACTGTACTAGGGGATATGGGATGGCGTGGTGGGGGACTGTGCTCTAGGACTGTACTAGGGGATATGGGATGGCGTGGTGGGGGACTGTACTAGAGGATATGGGATGGCGTGGTGGGGGACTGTACTAGGGGATATGGGATGGCGTGGTGGGGGACTGTGCTCTAGGACTGTACTAGGGGATATTGGATGGCGTGGTGGGGTGCTGTGCTCTAGGACTATACTGGGGGATATGGGATGGCGTGGTGGGGTGCTGTGCTCTAGGACTATACTGGGGGATATGGGGTGGCGTGGTTTGGTGCTGTGCTCTAGGACTATACTGGGGGATATGGGATGGCGTGGTGGGGTGCTGTACTCTAGGACTGTACTGGGGGATATGGGATGGCGTGGTGGGGGACTGTACTCTAGGACTGTACTAGGGGATATGGGATGGCGTGGTGGGGGACTGTACTAGGGGATATGGGATGGCGTGGTGGGGGACTGTACTAGGGGATATGGGATGGCGTGGTGGGGGACTGTGCTCTCGGGACTGTACTAGGGGATATGGGATGGCGTGGTGGGGGACTGTACTAGGGGATATGGGATGGCGTGGTGGGGGACTGTGCTCTAGGACTGTACTAGGGGATATGGGATGGCGTGGTGGGGGACTGTACTAGGGGATATGGGATGGCGTGGTGGGGGACTGTGCTCTAGGACTGTACTAGGGGATATTGGATGGCGTGGTGGGGTGCTGTGCTCTAGGACTATACTGGGGGATATGGGGTGGCGTGGTTTGGTGCTGTGCTCTAGGACTATACTGGGGGATATGGGATGGCGTGGTGGGGTGCTGTACTCTAGGACTGTACTAGGGGATATGGGATGGTGTGGTGGGGGACTGTACTCTAGGACTGTACTAGGGGATATGGGATGGCGTGGTGGGGGACTGTATTAGGGGATATGGGATGGCGTGGTGGGGGACTGTACTCTAGGACTGTACTAGGGGATATGGGATGGCGTGTTGGGGGACTGTACTGGGGGGATATGGGATGGCGTGGTGGGGGACTGTACTCTAGGACTGTGCTAGGGGATATGGGATGGCGTGGTGGGGGACTGTGATCTAGGACTGTGCAGACCGTTCTGGGGGATATTGGCAGACCGTATTGCAGTGACATCAATCAATTCTACCTAATCAGTGACCATAATGGAAACAGGCTCCATTCTACCTGAACAATGGATAATAGGATCCCTTGCTGAAAAGTTATATCAACAATTTCCACCTAGAGATGTTTGGCCTTCCACGCACAAGTGACTGACTGGGGAGGAGGAGGAGAGAGACGGGGGTGAGAATGAGGAGGAGGAGAGAGACGGGGGTGAGAAAGAAGAGGAGGAGAGAGACGGGGGGTGAGAGAAGGGAGGAGGAGAGAGACAGGGGTGAGAAAGAGGGGGTGAGGAGGAGAGAGACAGGGGTGAGAAAGAGGAGGAGGAGAGAGACGGGGGTGAGAAAGAAGAGGAGGAGAGAGACGGGGGTGAGAAAGAGGAGGAGGAGAGAGAGACGGGGGTGAGAAAGAGGAGGAGGAGAGAGACGGGGGTGAGAAAGAAGTGGAGGAGAGAGACGAAAGAAGAGGAGGAGAGAGACGGGGGTGAGAAAGAAGAGGAGGAGAGAGACGGGGGTGAGAAAGAGGAGGAGGAGAGAGACGGGGGTGAGAAAGAGGAGGAGGAGAGAGACGGGGTGAGAAAGAAGAGGAGGAGAAACATTGCCCTTGAATGCAGCAATCAGTGACTATGGACAACTAAATCTGACTGAAAGAGGAGGAGGAGAGAGACACCTGGGGGTCTGGACCCTGGTCTTCCCCCTCTCCCCTCTCCTATTTCTCCCAGTCTTTCTCCTGTTCCCCCTCTTCAGTCTCCTCTACCCCAATCTTCCCATCTTTCTCCTGTAGTCTCCTCTACCCCAGTCTTCCCATCTTTCTCCTGTAGTCTCCTCTACCCCAGTCTTCCCATCTTTCTCCTGTAGTCTCCTACCCCAGTCTTCCCATCTTTCTCCTGTAGTCTCCTCTAAGAATATACCTTTAATATTATTCCCCACAAACCCTACCACCCTTTCCCCAATTGGAGTAAACTAATATACACTTTGGCTTTTACCTTCAATTTATACATCTTATAAACCTTTTACATTCTATTTTACAATAGTTATTATTTTGTTTGTTTTTAGTCCTTCCTCTATTTCTGATGTCCATCCAGTTTGATTTCTATTTGTAACTGTGCTATTTCACCAAATTTCTGAACCTATATACATTTTACAGACCCTGTAGGTTTTACATTGGTTATCTTGTTATTAGTCCCACCCTTCAGCTCCATTCAACCCCTCCCATCTGTCTCTTAACACCATCCAGTCCCTTCAGCTCCATTCAACCCCTCCCATCTATCTCTTAACACCATTCAGTCCCTTCAGCTCCATTCAACCACTCCCATCTGTCTCTTAACACCATCCAGTCCCTTCAGCTCCATTCAACCCCTCCCATCTGTCTCTCAACACCATCCAGTCCCTTCAGCTCCATTCAACCACTCCCATCTGTCTCTTAACACCATCCAGTCCCTTCAGCTCCATTCAACCCCTCCCATCTGTCTCTTAACATCATCCAGTCCCTTCAGCTCCATTCAACCCCTCCCATCTGTCTCTTAACACCATCCAGTCCCACCCTTCAGCTCCATTCAGCCCCTCCCATCTATCTCTCAACATCATCCAGTCCCTTCAGCTCCATTCAACCCCTCCCATCTATCTCTCAACACCATCCAGTCCCTTCAGCTCCATTCAACCCCTCCCATCTATCTCTCAACATCATCCAGTCCCACCCTTCAGCTCCATTCAACCCCTCCCATCTATCTCTCAACACCATCCAGTCCCTTAAGCTCCATTCAACCCCTCCCATCTATCTCTCAACATCATCCAGTCCCACCCTTCAGCTCCATTCAACCCCTCCCATCTGTCTCTTAACACCATCCAGTCCCACCCTTCAGCTCCATTCAACCCCTCCCATCTGTCTCTCAACATCATCCAGTCCCACCCTTCAGCTCCATTCAACCCCTCCCATCTGTCTCTCAACACCATCCAGTCCCTTCAGCTCCATTCAACCCCTCCCATCTGTCTCTCAACATCATCCAGTCCCACCCTTCAGCTCCATTCAACCCCTCCCGTCTGTCTCTTAACACCATCCATTTTGGATTTCTATTTGCCATATATTTTTCTACTGTGCTGTGATGCTTCACAAACTAATTGAACCTTTCTATTCTCATCTTCTACACATTTTTGCTAAAATAATTATTATATTATTGATTGATTGACTATGGCTTTTCAAATCACCCAGTATTGCTGTCTGTTGCAATTCTTCAGCCATTCCTGGACCTGTGACCAAAAACGAGCTACATATGGACAATACCAAAATAAATGATGTAATGACTCTGCCTCCTCACAGCAAAATCTTCAGAGCTGAGAAGATTGTATCCCCCATATAATTAACATTCTATTGGTTGCAAGAATTTTGTATAGTAAGTTTTGAATCCGGTGTCGTTTTGCGTATCAATTCTTAAACCATGTGACATGGAATCAGTACATCAAAAATCTCTTCCCAACTATTTTGCAATTAATATGGCACAGCTGTCTGTTTTTTGGTTCTTAAAATTAAATTGTTATATGTTTTTATTAATCACACTTTTCTTTAACCATTTGTGTTCTTTAATACAGGGCCGACATAAAAGTTCCTTACTTTTCCCCTTCTACTTGCCTCTTCCATTTTTGTGGTAATGCTGCAATTAGTTGGTTGTAATTTTGGGTAGAGCAGACATTTCCATATATCTGTGTTAGCTGCATGTGAGACATAACTCCACCAGTCCTATTTATTCATTCACTAAAATTATACCTTTTTTTTAAATGGATTTAAAAAATTCATTTTTTTTTTAAATCAAATAGTATATTTGAATTTAACCACAATATTTGTTGTATTATTTGTTCTGTCTTTTCAGGTGGATTAAACTGAAATTGCAACCAACTTTCTAAGGCTTGTTTAAAAAATAACGATATTTTGGACATTATTTCCTTTTCAAACAACCGAAAGTGAGCAGGTATTATCTGAATAAAGGGGAAACGGCCATTCTTGAACATAGATGAGACATTCCTACCAATTTACTAGAGAACCAGTTTGGATTTAAGTATAACTTTTGTATGACTGATGCCATTAGTGAGTGGTCTAATGTTTTAATATTGAATCATTTCTGCCCTCCGAATTCATATTCGTTATATAAATAGGCCCTTTTAATTGTATCTCTCTCTCGCTCTTTCTCTCACTCTCCACTCTCTTACCACTCTCTCTTACTCCTCTCTCTCTGTTGCTCACTCTCTGTCGCTCGCTCTCTCTCTATCGCTCTCTCCCCCTCTCTCTCACGCTCTCCCTCTCTCTCCCCTCTCTCTCTCTCTCTCTCTCTCTCTCTCTCTCTCTCTCTCTCTCACTCTCTCTCTCTTCCCTTCTCTCTCTCTCTCTCTCACGCTCTCCCTCTCTCTCTCTCTCTCTCTCTCTCTCTCTCTCTCTCTCTCTCTCTCTCTCTCTCTCTCTCTCTCTCTCTCTCTCTCTCTCTCTCTCTCTCATGCTCTCCCTCTGTCTCTCTCTCTCTTCTCCTCTCTCTCTCTCTCTCTCTCTCTCTCTCCTTCTCTCTCTCTCTCTCTCTCTCTCTCTCTCTCTCTCTCTCTCTCCCCTCTCTCTCTCCCCTCTATCTCTCTCTCCCCTCTATCTCTCTCTCTCTCTTTACCTCCCTCCTTCCTCTCTACACTACCCTCTGTCTCTCTCTCTCTCTCTCTCTCTCTCTCATTCCCCTCTCTCTACCTCGCTGTCTCCTCTCTCTCTCCCCTCTATCTCTCTCTCTCTCTTTTTACCTCCCTCCTTCCTCTCGACACTACCCTCTCTCCTCCCTCTCTCTCCCCTCTATCTCTCTCTCTCTCTCTTTACCTCCGTCCTTCCTCTCGACACTACCCTCTGTCTCTCTCTCTCTCCCTCTCTCTCATTCCCCTCTCTCTACCTCGCTGTCTCCTCTCTCTCTCTCCCGTCTATCATTCTCTCGCTCTCTTTACCTCCGTCCTTCCTCTCAACACTACCCTCTGTCATGTCTACATTTTGATTGCAGCCAAGGCTGACATTGCTCTTTTGTCTATTTGATCTCAAGAGGCCTGTCTCATTCTCACAGGACTGTTTAGGCTGGCAAAAATATCAAATCAAATCACATGCACAGGATACAACAGGTATAGTGAAATGCTTACTTGCAACTCTTTAAATAGGGAGAAAAAACAATCACTCTGAAGGTGAGGCTGATTCAGTCCTCCTCTTCAACCCCCTAGCCTCCCCAGAGGAGCGCACGGCACCACCAACACATTTGTTCCTTTCCTAATAATACCCTGTTGAATTTCCATTTCGACACATTGCTATGTTCACTTCTGGCAAGCTCCTCTTGTGTTTTTAGGATGGATTCCATCCAAATGAAGATTTACTTCCCCAGGATGTATAATCTTGTTTATTAGCAGTGTTTTTAGTGACTTTAGTTCCTGTTTGGAGTCCATAATACCTTATGATTACAGCTGAACTCCAGGTTGGGACAAGACTTACTTTGTGTCTCTTCTTCTCTGTTAGTTGTAAGACTCTTCTGACTGATAAGTGCTCTGTCTGTCTCTTCCATGTTGTGTCATCCTTCCTCACATCAAACACCCCCTGATTGACTTGGCCAGGCCCAGAGCCCATGTATGAGGCCGTATTGCAGTTTGTCAGCCCCTGTCCGCCCTACCTGTCAGCCTCTGTCCGCCCTACCTGTCAGCCTCTGTCCTCCCTACCTGTCAGCCTCTGTCCGCCCTACCTGTCAGCCTCTGTCCGCCCTACCTGTCAGCCCCTGTCCGCCCTACCTGTCAGCCTCTGTCCACCCTACCTGTCAGCCCCTGTCCGCCCTACCTGTCAGCCCCTGTCCGCCCTACCTGTCAGCCTCTGTCCGCCCTACCTGTCAGCCTCTGTCCGCCCTACCTGTCAGCCCCTGTCCGCCCTACCTGTCAGCCCCTGTCCGCCCTACCTGTCAGCCTCTGTCCGCCCTACCTGTCAGCCTCTGCCTGTCCGTCCTGTCAGCCCCTGTCCGCCCTACCTGTCAGCCTCTGTCCGCCCTACCTGTCAGCCTCTGTCCGCCCTACCTGTCAGCCCCTGTCCGCCCTACCTGTCAGCCCCTGTCCGCCCTACCTGTCAGCCTCTGTCCGCCCTACCTGTCAGCCTCTGTCCGCCCTACCTGTCAGCCTCTGTCCGCCCTACCTGTCAGCCTGTGTCCGCCCTACCTGTCAGCCTCTGCCTGTCCATCCTGTCTGTCCCCTTGTCAGCCCCTGCCTGTCAGACCCTGCATGTCCTGCTGCCTGTCACCCCTGTCCTCCTACCTGTCCCCCCTGTCCTCCTGTCCCTCCTGCCTGTCCCTCCTGTCCCTCTGCCTGTCCCTCCTATCCCTCCTATCCCTCCTGCCTGTCCCTCCTGCCTGTCCCTCCTGCCCCCCCTGCCTGTCCCCCCAGTCCTCCTGCCTGTCCCTCCTGTCCCTCCTCCCTGTCTCTCCTGCCTGTCCATCCTGCCCCCTCTGCCTGTCCCCCCAGCCCTTCTGTCCCTCCTGCCTGTCCCTCCTGTCCCTCCTGCCTGTCCCTCCTGTCCCTCCTGCCTGTCCCCCTGGTCCTCCTGTCCCTCCTGCCTGTCCCCCGGTCCTCCTGTCCCTCCTGCCTGTCCCCCCAGTCCTCCTGTCCCTCCAGCCTGTCCCCCCAGCCCTCCTGTCCCTCCTGCCTGTCCCCCCAGTCCTCCTGTCCCATTGCCCCCCCCCAGTCCCCCTTACTGTGACATCACTCACTCTTACATTTGATAGCCTAGTGACAAATCTTAATTCCTAAAATTGCCCAGCCACCAACTCAGGCATCTGACAAAATGTGTTTCTCTCTCTAAGGAAACAGATGTGTCACACGTACATGGAGAGAAAAGTCTCCTGTTGCAGCAGCAGAGTGACAGACTACATCTTCTGTTGTGAATATTCATGGCTCCTTCGCTGTGTGGCCAATTCACCAGTGTTGTTCTCAATCTGACACGGGTTGCCTGCTGTGAAAGAGCTTTGCGCCTTCTACAAATCCTCTGAGGGCATGGGAATGTAAATTTGAATAATTCCTGAAGTCCCACTGTGTCCGTGATGACTGTGTAATAGTGATGACTGTGTCCGTGATGACAGTGTGATAGTGATGACAGTGTAATAGTGATGACTGTGTAATAGTGATGACAGTGTGTAGTGATGACTGTGTCCGTGATGACAGTGTAATAGTGATGACAGTGTAATAGTGATGACAGTATAATAGTGATGACAGTGTAATAGTGATGACAGTGTAATAGTGATGACTGTGTAATAGTGATGACAGTGTAATAGTGATGACTGTGTAATAGTGATGACAGTGTAATAGTGATGACTGTGTAATAGTGATGACAGTAGAATAGGGCTCGGGGTTGGATTAGACTGAATATGAGGCTCTGGTTTTTGGGGAGTTTTCAGACTTACCTGATCTAAGGAAGTTTTTACCTGTAACAGATGAGGTTGTGTGTGTGTGTGTGTGTGTGTGTGTGTGTGTGTGTGTGTGTGTGTGTGTGTGTGTGTGTGTGTGTGTGTGTGTGTGTGTGTGTGTGTGTGTGTGTGTGTGTGTGTGTGTGTGTGTGTGTGTGTGTGTGTGTGTGTGTGTGTGTGTGTGTGTGTGTGTGTGCGTGTGCGTGCGCGTGCGTGTGCGTGTGTGTCATGTGGATGACATCAGCAGGCGGCCGATGTGGAGATCGAGGTCCATCTTGAGAGTGTGAAGATCAAGGATTTAGAAGGTTTGTGGAGAGCAGAGCTGTGATTAACACTGAGAGACGTGATCTCTCCAAATCTCACCCCCTTCGTCTATTTGTCAAGTCGTGTGGTTTTCAAGTGGAAGTTATTTGTGTCGTGGCGAGACAGGCCTTTTGAGTTGTGTGTGTGAGTGGGTGATGCTGATGAGTTTGATCAGCATGGAGGGAGACATTACATGCTCCAGACGCTCCCATCCCGTCTCTTACCATTATAGATCTTCACCACTCAACACCTGCAGCTTGAAGCTTGTACAAATACTACAATTTAACATTTATCTGGACTCTGATAGGACAGCTGTTGCTTGATTTAGATCCATTTATCTGGAGTCTGATAGGACAGCTGTTGCTTGATTTAGATCCATTTATCTGGAGTCTGATAGGACAGCTGTTGCTTGATGTTTAGATCCATTTATCTGGACTCTGATAGGACAGCTGTTGCTTGATTTAGATCCATTTATCTGGAGTCTGATAGGACAGCTGTTGCTTGATTTAGATCCATTTATCTGGAGTCTGATAGGACAGCTGTTGCTTGATTTAGATCCATTTATCTGGAGTCTGATAGGACAGCTGTTGCTTGATTTAGATCCATTTATCTGGAGTCTGATAGGACAGCTGTTGCTTGATTTAGATCAATTTATCTGGAGTCTGATAGGACAGCTGTTGCTTGATGTTTAGATCCATTTATCTGGAGTCTGATAGGACAGCTGTTGCTTGATTTAGATCCATTTATCTGGAGTCTGATAGGACAGCTGTTGCTTGATTTAGATCCATTTATCTGGAGTCTGATAGGACAGCTGTTGCTTGACGTTTAGATCCATTTATCTGGAGTCTGATAGGACAGCTGTTGCTTGACGTTTAGATCCATTTATCTGGAGTCTGATAGGACAGCTGTTGCTTGATTTAGATCCATTTATCTGGAGTCTGATAGGACAGCTGTTGCTTGATGTTTAGATCCATTTATCTGGAGTCTGATAGGACAGCTGTTGCTTGACGTTTAGATCCATTTATCTGGAGTCTGATAGGACAGCTGTTGCTTGATTTAGATCCATTTATCTGGAGTCTGATAGGACAGCTGTTGCTTGATTTAGATCCATTTATCTGGAGTCTGATAGGACAGCTGTTGCTTGACGTTTAGATCCATTTATCTGGAGTCTGATAGGACAGCTGTTGCTTGATACTTTGAACAATGTTTGTATTGTTTTGTTTGTGTTGTTACATTTGTAACAAAGTTTGTCTGAGTTGAAGGTTAACAAATTGAAAAAACACATTTTTATGCAAATCCCTGGACACCACGTGGTGTCAGAGAGGAAAGCCATGGACACCACATGGTGTCAGAGGAAAGCCATGGACACCACGTGGTGTCAGAGGAAAAGCCCTGGACACCACGTGGTGTCAGAGGAAAGCCATGGACACCACGTGGTGTCAGAGGAAAGCCATGGACACCACGTGGTTTCAGAGGAAAGCCCTGGACACCACGTGGTTTCAGAGGAAAGCCATGGACACCACGTGGTGTCAGAGGAAGCCCCTAAAAATTGCCAAAGACTCCAGTCACCCGAGTCATAGACTGTTCTCTCTGCTACCATACGGCAAATGTTACCGATGCACCAAGTCTGGAACCAACAGGACCCTGAACAGCTTCTACCCCCAAGTCATAAGACTGCTAACTAGTTAGTTAAATAGTTAACCAATAGCTACCTGGACTATCTGCATTGACCCTTTTGCCACTAACTCTTTAGACTCATCACATACGCTGCTGCTACTGTTTATTGTCTATCCTGTAGCCTCGTCCCTTTATCCCTACCTATATATACATGTATATACATTTACATACCTCAATTACCTCGTACCCCTGCACATCCACTCGGTAGTGATGACCGTTGGTAAGCATTTCACTGTCTACCCCCTGTTGTTTACAAAGCCTGTGACAAATAACATTTGGTTTTGATTTGATTAAACAGCTATGATGTGGAGTACATATTTGTCAACTGTATTTTAAGGCACAACATGACAATGAAAGAACTTTATGATCTCAAAATATGAATTCTTGGCTTAACAGTTGTTGTCAAAAGAAAAGTATTTGTTTTCCATCAAATACGCTAGCTGTGCTTGTCAGTCCCAAAAGTACAATCTGTCACCCCGATACTTAAAATGTAACCAAGCTCTATTCTTCATCCACTAGTCCCCTCAGAAACACACGGGAGAGGGGGGGGTCATGTGCTCATCCACCCCGCCACACATGATGAATGATGTCGCCAGTTCAGGCTACATGTCACTGCTCAGATCGCTGTCCAATCACTGTGTCAGCTCAGATCGCTGTCCAATCACTGTGTTAGCTCAGATCGCTGTCCAATCACTGTGTCAGCTCAGATCGCTGTCCAATCACTGTGTTAGCTCAGATCGCTGTCCAATCACTGTGTTAGCTCAGATCGCTGTCCAATCACTGTGTCAGCTCAGATCGCTGTCCAATCACTGTGTTAGCTCAGATCGCTGTCCAATCACTGTGTCAGCTCAGATCGCTGTCCAATCACTGTGTTAGCTCAGATCGCTGTCCAATCACTGTGTCAGCTCAGATCGCTGTCCAATCACTGTGTTAGCTCAGATCGCTGTCCAATCACTGTGTTAGCTCAGATCGCTGTCCAATCACTGTGTCAGCTCAGATCGCTGTCCAATCACTGTGTAAGCTCAGATCGCTGTCCAATCACTGTGTTAGCTCAGATCGCTGTCCAATCACTGTGTTAGCTCAGATCGCTGTCCAATCACTGTGTTAGCTCAGATCGCTGTCCAATCACTGTGTTAGCTCAGATCGCTGTCCAATCACTGTGTTAGCTCAGATCGCTGTCCAATCACTGTGTTAGCTCAGATCGCTGTCCAATCACTGTGTCAGTTCAGATCTCTGTCCAATCACTGTGTTAGCTCAGATCGCTGTCCAATCACTGTGTCAGCTCAGATCGCTGTCCAATCACTGTGTCAGCTCAGATCGCTGTCCAATCACTGTGTTAGCTCAGATCGCTGTCCAATCAGCTAGACACCTGTCATGTTTCCCTGGTTATCGTGGAGAGGCAGGGATTTAAGGTCAGGGGTGAGATGGTCATCCACTCCGGTTGACATGGTACAAATGACTCCCCTCGCATTTACACCACTGTCACTAACTGTCAGTCAGGGAACCTGCAACTGAACCACGCTACAGGGCACATACATAGGGAGAGAAGGGTTGAGGACAAGGGACGGAGGAGAATTAGCGGAGGAGATGGAGAGGAGGAAGAGGACAGGAGGAGAATCACAGGAGGAGAATCCCAGGAGGAGAATCACAGGAGGAGAATCACAGGAGGAGAAGGACAGGTTGGAGAATCACAGGAGGAGAATCACAGGAGGAGAAGGACAGGTTGGAGAATCACAGGAGGAGACCTATTGTGGAGTATTCAGATCAAACATTTTTGGTTTATTTTCATGTGTAGTAGATGTTCAGGAAATGATCCATTCAACATAGATTATATCCAATCACAGGCTACAATTATACCCAATCACAGGCTACAATTATACCCAATCACAGGCTACGATTATAACCAATCACAGGCTACGTTGACAGAAAAGAAACAACAGTTACTAATTCATGGCTGTGTTATCTCTGTGTGTCTGTATGTCGACTAAGGAAATTAGCAGCTTATAGTCCGTCCTGAGTCCAGCACCACCTAGAGAGGTCATTTATTAAAAAACAGATCATTAATTAAGAGAGAGCTGCACTCATCAAACAGGCCTCAGCAGGTTGTCCTGTCCCTCTGTGTGTCTGACACCTCTTCTTTTCCTCCATCCCTCTCTCTCTCATTCCCTCTGTCTCTCTCTCTCTCTCTCATTCCCTCTCTCTTTCTCTCTCTCTCTCATTCCCTGTCTCTCTCTGTCTCACTCATTCCCTCTCTCTTTCTCTCTCTCTTTCTCTCTCTCTCTCTCTCTCTGTCTCTCTCTCATTCCCTCTGTCTCTCTCTCATTCCCTGTCTCTCTCTCATTCCCTCTGTCTCTCTCTCATTCCCTGTCTCTCTCTGTCTCACTCATTCCCTATGTCTCTCTCTCTCTCTCTCTCTCTCTCTCTCTCTCTCTCTTCTCTCTGTCTCTCTCTCTCATTCTCTCTGTCTCTCTCTCTCATTCCCTCTTATTTGAGACGACTGTACAACCATCAAGATTGTCAGATTCAACAGAAGATCTCTTTGTTTCTTGGGATCTAGAACAGGCATCTCTGTTTTGTCCAAGTTTAAAAGTAGAAAGTTTGCAGTCATCCACTTCCTTATGTCTGAAACACAGGCTTCCAGCGAGGGCAATTTTGGGGCTTCACCAGGTTTCATTGTACTAGCGGTGTGTCATCCGCATAGCAGTGAAAGATAACATTGTGTTTTCGAATGACATCCCCAAGAGGTCAAATATATAGTGAAAACAACAGTGGTCCTAAAACGGAACCTTGAGGAACACAGAAATTTACAGTTGATTTGTCAGAGGACAAACCATTCACAGAGACAAACTGGTATCTTTCCGAAAGATAAGATCTAAACCAGGCCAGAATTTGTCAGTTTCCAATCTCTCCAAAAGAATGTGGTGATCGATGGTATCAAAAGCAGCACTAAGGTCTAGGAGCACGAGGACAGATGCAGAGCCTCGGTCTGACGCCATTATAAGGTACTTTACCACCTTCATAAGTGCAGTCTTAGTGCTA
This sequence comes from Oncorhynchus gorbuscha, assembly GCF_021184085.1. Lineage (NCBI taxonomy): Eukaryota > Metazoa > Chordata > Actinopteri > Salmoniformes > Salmonidae > Oncorhynchus > Oncorhynchus gorbuscha. The sequence goes on along the minus strand of NC_060184.1, from coordinate 76,062,107 downwards.
TGATGAGGTCTAAAACCAGACTGAAGTATTTCGTATACATTGTTTGTATTCAGGAAGACAGTGAGTTGCTGCGCAACAGCTTTTTCCCCCAAAAAATAGAGGAATGGGAGAATCGATATCGGCCGATAGTTTTTTATATTTTCTGGGTCAAGGTTTGGCTTTTTCAAGAGAGGCTTTATTACTGCCAGTTTTAGTGAGTTTGGTACACATCCGGTGGATAGAGAGCCGTTTATTATGTTCAACATAGGAGGGCCAAGCACAGGAAACAGCTATTTCAGTAGTTTAGTTGGAATAGGGTCCAGTATGAAGCTTGAAGGTTTAGGGGCCATGATTATTTTCATCATTGTGTCAAGAGATATAGTACTAAAACACTTGAGTGTCTCCTTTGATCCTAGGTCCTGGCAGAGTTGTGCAGACTCAGGACAACTGAGCTTTGGAGGAATACGCAGATTTTAAAAGGAGTCCGTAATTTGCTTTCTAATGATCATGATCTTTTCCTCAAAGAAGTTCATGAATTTAGTACTGCTGAAGTGAAAGCCATCCTCTCTTGGGGAATGCTGCTTTTTAGTTAGCTTTGCGACAGTATCAAAACGAAATTTCGGATTGTTCTTATTTTCCTCAATTAAGTTGGAAAAATAGGACGGTCGAGCAGCAGTGAGGGTTCTTCAATACTGCATGCTTTCCAGGTTAGTCGGTGGACTTTCAGTTTGGTGTGGCGCCATTTCTGTTCCAATTTTCTGGACGCTTGTTCAAAGCTCAGGTATTTTCTGTATACTAGGGAGGTTTCTTATGACAAATGTTTTTGTAGTTTTAGGGGTGCAACTGCATCTAGGGTATTGCGCAAGGTTAAATTGAGTTCCTCAGTTAGGTGGTGAACTGATTTCTGTCCTCTGATGTCCTTGGGTTGGCAGAGGGAGTCTGGAAGGGCATCAAGGAATCTTTGGGTTGTCTGAGATTTTATAGCACGACTTTTGATGCTCCTTGGTTGGGGTCTGAGCATATTATTTGTTGCGATTGCAAATGTACTAAAATGGTGGTCCAATAGTCCAGGATTATGAGGAAAAACATTAAGATCCACAAGATTTATTCCATGGGACAAAACTAGGTTCAGAGTATGACTGTGGCAGTGAGTAGGTCCGGAGACATGTTGGACCATAATAGACATTACGATGATCCATCTAAGGTCTATTCATATCTTGGACCATAATAGACATTTTCGGGTATGTTTCTGACCCTGTGGCAGTACAGTATGTATGTGAAGTAACAGCCAGCGAGGGGAGCTGCCCGCTCTTGGAAAGAGCTAAATCTATTTGTTGTGATGAGAGTGTCATGCCTTGGTCAAAGTGTTTTGTGTTTTCGTTATATATTTGGTCAGGCCAGGGTGTGACAGGGTTTTATGTTGTGTTTCGTAATGGGGGTTTTGTAGGTATTGGGATTGCGGCTGAGTAGGGGTGTAGCATAGGTTGGCTGCCTGAGGCGGTTCTCAATCAGAGTCAGGTGTTTCTCGTTGTCTCTGATTGGGAACCGTATTTAGGTAGCCTGGGTTTCACTTTGTATTTCGTGGGTGATTGTTCCTGTCTCTGTGTAGTGTTCACCAGATAGGCTGTAATTAGGTTTCACGTTCCGTTTGTTGTTTTGTATTTGTATAAGTTATTTCATGTATCGCGATTCATTCATTAAAGATCATGAGAAACAACCATGCTGCATTTCGGTCCGACTCTCTTTCGACAAACGAAGAACGCCGTTACAGAGAGCAGTATTTGAATTTGTATTTGTATTTATTATGTATCTCCATTAGCTACTGCAAAGGCAGCAGCTCATCTTCCCGGTGTCCAGCAAAATTAAGGCAGTTATACATTATAAAAACAGTACAATACATTTATAACAGATCTCACAACTAATTAAGTGTGTGCCCTCAGGCCCCTACTCTACTACCACATATCTATAACATATGTATATTGCGTATGTTATTGTGTATTTGTATGCATGTGTTGCTTCACAGTCTCTGCTGTTCTATAAAGTGTATTTTTATCGTGATGTGGAATAGAGTCTATTCTGGACTTTGGGACTGTGAAGAGACCTCTGGTGGCATGTCTTGTGGGGTATGCATGGGTGTCCGAGCTGTGTTCCAGTAGTTCAAAGAGACCTCTGGTGGCATGTCTTGTGGGGTATGCATGGGTGTCCAAGCTGTGTTCCAGTAGTTCAAAGAGCTCGGTATCTCTCACAAATAAAAGTAGTAATGAAGTCAATCTCTCCTCCACTTTGAGACAGGAGAGATTGACCTGTTCTGAGTCAATTGCAATATTCTTAAGTTCCTCTTTGTGGCACCTGACCACACGACTGAACAGTAGTCCAGGTGCGACAAAACTAGGGACTGTAGAAGATGCCTTGTTGTTACTGCTGTTAAGAATGCAGAGCGGCACTTTATTATGGATAGACTGTTCCCCATCCCAGCTACTGTTGTATCAATATGTGTTTAGAATCCAGAGTTACTCCAAGCAGTTTAGTCTCCTCAACTTGCTCAAGTATTAGTTGAGGTTTAGAGTTTAGTGACTGATTTTCCCAAATACAATGCTTTTAGTTTTTTAAAAATATTTAGGACTAATTTATTCCTTATCACCCATTCTGAAACCAACTGCAGCTCTTTGTTAAGTGTTGCAGTCATTTCAGTCGCTGTAGTAGCTGACGTGTTAAGTGTTGCAGTCATTTCAGTCGCTGTAATAGCTGACGTGTTAAGTGTTGCAGTCATTTCAGTCGCTGTAGTGGCTGACGTGTTAAGTGTTGCAGTCATTTCAGTCGCTGTAGTAGCTGACGTGTTAAGTGTTGCAGTCATTTCAGTCGCTGTAGTAGCTGACATGTTAAGTGTTGCAGTCATTTCAGACGCTGTAGTAGCTGACGTGTTAAGTGTTGCAGTCATTTCAGTCGCTGTAATAGCTGACGTGTTAAGTGTTGCAGTCATTTCAGTCGCTGTAGTAGTTGATGTGTATAGTGTTGAGTCATCCGTATACATAGACACTAGCTTTACTCAAAGCCAGTGGCATGTCATTAGTAAAGATTGAAAAAAGTGCCTACACAGCTGCCCTGAGGAATTCCTGATTATGCCTGTATTTTGTTGGAGAGGCTTCCATTAATAAATCCAGTTAAAGCGGGGCGTCCCTCTCAGAGTCCCCCCCCCCCCGTTCAGCTGAAACCGTGGCGCAGGCAATGCAAAAATATTCTTAGAAATATTTAACCTCCACACATTAACAAGTCCAATACCTCAAATGAAAGATAAACACCTTGTTCATCTACCCAGCATGTCAGATTTTTTAAATGTTTTATGGCGAAAACACAGCACATATTTATATTAGACCACCACCGAAACAAAGACAAGAGGCAGCCATTTTGTCCCAGAAAATATAAAATTATAAAAGCAGGATTAAAATATAAATCATTCACTAACCTTTTGAAAATCTTCATCAGATGACAGTAATAGGACATGTTACACAGTACATTTATGTTTTTTTCAATAATATGCCATTTATATCCATAAATCTCCGTTTACATTGACGCCATGTTCAGAAAATGCACAAAAATGTCCGGAGAAATTATAGAGAGCTCCGCCAGATAACAGAAATAAACATCATAAACTTTGACTAAATATACATGTTCTATATATAGTTAGAAAGATACACTGCTTCTTAATGCAACCGCTGTGCCACATTTATTTTTAACGTTACAGAATTAGTTCACTATGTAATAATCTGAGACGACGCTCAGACGTAAGCAATATTTCTCCGCTATGTTGGAGTCAACAGAAATACAAAAGTACAACATAAATATTCCCTTACCTTTGATGATCTTCGATCAGAATGTAGTGGAAGGAGTCATACTTACCTAATATAACGTTTGGTTTCAGTTCGTGTGCCTTTATAGTAGCATATGCTACGAGTTCCAGCTGAAATGCATCCAAAATTACTTCTGGTCCCGAACAGTTGCGCATCAAAACTTCAAAATTACATATTATATGTCAACTAAACTGGTCAAACTAAGTGCAGAATCAAGCTTTAGGATGTTCTAAACGTACAAAACAATTCTCAAATCTATCGGACAATCATGCTTCTTCTCAGACATTCTGGAACAAAGGAAGGACTGTTCCACAAGCGCGCTCTAACGCCCATGTATTTTCTCGCGACACTCACTATTTTGCCTCCCAAAGGGTCAAAACTCGCAGGATTTGCACAATTAAACGCTGTACTGAATGCGGACATCTAGTGGAAGACATAGAAAGTGTCTCCAGATCCATAGCTGATTGGGACGGGTGGGTGCGATGACGTCAAAGTTGCCCCAACTTTCAGTACTCCAAAAATAGTTTGGGAGATTGCCTGCCCTGTGAGTTCTGCTATACTTACAGACATAATTCAAACGGTTTTAGAAGCTTTAGAGTGTTTTCTATCCAATAATTATTATTATAAGCATATATTAGCAATTTTGGACAGATTTGTTTTCAGTTTACTATGGGCACACCTACATAAAGCTGAGTGACTCAGTCATATAGCCTCGACACCTACATAAAGCTGAGTGACTCAGTCATATAGCCTCGACACCTACATAAAGCTGAGTGACTCAGTCATATAGCCTCGACACCTACATAATGCTCAGTGACTCAGCCATATAGCCTCAACACCTACAAAAAGCTCAGTGACTCAGTCATATAGCCTCAGCACCTACATAAAGCTGAGTGACTCAGTCATATAGCCTCGACACCTACATAAAGCTGAGTGACTCAGTCATATAGCCTCGACACCTACATAAAGCTGAGTGACTCAGTCATATAGCCTCACCTACATAAAGCTGAGTGACTCAGTCATATAGCCTCGACACCTACATAAAGCTGAGTGACTCAGTCATATAGCCTCGACACCTACATAGAGCTGAGTGACTCAGTCATATAGCCTTGACACCTACATAAAGCTCAGTGACTCAGTCATATATCCTCGACACCTACATAAAGCTGAGTGACTCAGTCATATAGCCTCAGCACCTACATACAGCTGAGTGACTCAGTCATATAGCCTCACCTACATAAAGCTGAGTGACTCAGTCATATAGCCTCAGCACCTACATAAAGCTGAGTGACTCAGTCATATATCCTCGACACCTACATAAAGCTCAGTGACTCAACCATATAGCCTCGGCACCTACATAAAGCTCAGTGATTTAGTCATATAGCCTCAACACCTACATAAAGCTCAGTGACTCAACCATATAGCCTCGACATCTACATAAAGCTCAGTGACTCACTCATTCATGGCTTTGGCTCAAAATAAATAAGTTCCAACATTCTTTCTGATAGTCTTTAATAAAGTAATGTTTTGGTTATCCTGACCTGGACATGTATTACAGTCTCTAAAAGGAAAAATATTACCACCGTCTCTTGCGCATGTCATTTTCCAGATTTGCCCCTTAGATATTAATCTCCAATCCTCTAAATGTAATTATTGGCGGAGAGCCATATAGATTAGCAAAATAGTTGGGAAGAGATTTTTGATGGCACATGGTTTATTAATCGACATGGAATTTTCCGTTCCTCCTGAACCATAGTGTAAAGAATTGCTATTCCTCAGTCCTGCACACACACCCGAAAAAAAGACACACTGTAGTATCCCTCAATCATGTGTAGTACTTAGTATAGAATGTTGTAGTATACTGTACAAGTCTATAGTAAATACTACATACAACATTAATTACTACAGTATAAAGTATAAAATACTACAGTACTACAGTACTACAGTAAATACTGTGGTATACTACAGTATATGCTACAGTAATATACTACAATCAGCAAAGGCACAACATTAATTACTATAGTATAAAGTATAAAATACTACAGTACTACAGTAAATACTACAGTATACTACAGTATATGCTACGTTAAATACTACAGTATACTACAATCAGCAAAAGCACAACATTAATTACTATAGTATAAAGTATAAAATACTACAGTACTACAGTAAATACTATAGTATACTACAGTATATGCTACAGTAAATACTACAGTATACTACAATCAGCAAAAGCACAACATTAATTACTATAGTGTAAAGCATAAAATACTACAGTATTTGTACTATAGGTAACTGTAAATACTATAGTATACTATAGTATATGCTACAGTAAATACTACAGTATTTGTACTATTGTTAACTGTAAATACTATAGTATACTACAGTATATGCTACAGTAAATACTACAGCATTTACTGTAGTGTTTTTATGGACAGTGAATACTACAGAAAATATATATTTTTAAACAAGTGAATACAATAGTATTTATGCCATAGTAAACTCTAGTATTGTTTCATGTGGGGTACACCTGCACTGTCTCAGTATATGTGTGTCATGCTTGCATGCATGCGTTTCACCATGAGTTAAATTAGTTGAATTGGTCAGCTCATCACCCTGAACACACCATCCCCACTGTCAAACATGGTGGTGGCAGCATCATGGTTTGGGCCTGCTTTTCTTCAGCAGGGACAGGGAAGATGGTTAAAATAGATGGGAAGATGGATGGAGCCAAATACAGGACCATTCTGGAAGAAAACCTGATGGAGTCTGCAAAAGACCTGAGACTGGGACGGAGATTTGTCTTCCAACAAGACAATGATCCAAAACATAAAGCAAAATCTACAATGGAATGGTTCAAAAATACACATATCCAGGTGTTAGAATGGCCAAGTCAAAATCCAGACCTGAATCCAATCAAGAATCTGTGGAAAGAACTGAAAACTGCTGTTCACAAATACTCTACATCCAACCTCACTGAGCTCAAGCTGTTTTGCAAGGAGGAATGGGAAAATAAATTGAGTCTCTCGATGTGCAAAACTGATAGAGACATACCCCAAGCGACTTACAGCTGTAATCGCAGCAAAAGGTGGCGCTACAAAGTATTAACTTAAGGGGGCTGAATAATTTTGCACGCTCAATTCTTCAGTTTTTGATTTGTTAAAAAAGTTTGAAATATCCAATAAATGTCGTTCCACTTCATGATTGTGTCCCATTTGTTGTTGATTCTTCACAAAAAAATACAGTTTTATATCTTTATGTTTGAAGCCTGAAATGTGGTAAAAGGTCGCAAAGTTCAAGGGGGCCGAATACTTTCGCAAGGCACTGTATGTAAAAATGGGTTCCAACGCTAAGCCCTCTTGTTGTAAGTCTAACTAAAATGATGATGTCAAATTAATCATGCCTACTTTAATTTTGCCTACTTTCAGCACCATGAGCTATCCATTTCTGTTTGATTGTGCTGCGACTGCTACTTCGTTTCAGCACCACAATATAAATTAATCGAATCTGGCTTATTGTGAGGTCAATAACTCTGACAAAACCATCACAAGTTTTCTTGCTTTTCAATCGACAAACAAAGCAGCTTCCACATTCACAGATGTGGCAGACGTAAATATAATAAAATATAAAACTAAACAAAACAACAAATTTGCAGCAGCACTATCTGTGATCATGCTATTTCCAGCTGTCGTGTCTTCGGTATCTTTAATGTGATGACATGCTATTATTATCAAATCGATTACCTAACATTTAATTGATTACGTGACTGAATTAAATCAAGCGACAATTAACTCATTAATAACCTGGGGCACCACGGAGAAGTTTATTTAAGGAGTTCTCTCTTCCGAATGAACTCTTAGAGATCTAAAGATCTCTTACATTTCAGTCATCAATCAGTCATTAGTTATTCTTTACCTTCTATCAGTCTCATCTGAACTTCGTAAAATTATTGTTTATCTGCACAAACCCTAGTTTTCATAATGAATCGATAATATACAAATTGTCTTCATTATTGATTTACTAACTAACTAAATAATCACAACAGAATTACATACATACAACAGGATAGATTATACATTGATAACTAGTCATGCCATGAAAAGTCTCTCGTGGACTAACCCGATGTGACCGCTGGTTACACAAGGGAAGAAAGAGTGGGAGGAGGAGAGACAAAGGAATGGGTCTCTATCGGACCTTGAGAAGCCATGCTCATGTAAATACAACATCTTATGCACTCTAATAACCTCCCGTCCGTAAAAAGAAAATTCAATGTATATATATTTACAATTGAGCTGGGCTTCGATAGATGGATTGATGATGTAAGACTCTGGTTTTCTGGTAGAGATCGCCATTGTCCTTTGTGAAGTCTTTCCGATCAAATTGTTGATTAGAGAGGATACTTCGGAGAACCCTGTAGTTCTTAGAGGAGTGTATATGTCCTCATCCTAGGCCACGTAGATTCTCAGCTGCAGACTGATAGCTGCGACGAGTAGGATTGAATCACTTCTTTTATGTAGTGATCGATAGTTCAGAGTTCATACCATTTTGCCATACTCAGCTGTATTCTATCTGATCTAGTAGAAATTCACCATTTCAACATGGGGATCGTCATCGTCTCATGTAAATTTCGTTAGGTAGTATCGTAGTTCAACCATTTGCAACCTCAGCTTACATCGTGGTTTGCGTGGTCTTAACCATTCGAGACGTCCGGCATACCGTGAGTCTCTTTGGCCTGAAATGTACATTTGGTCACGGGTGGTTTTATACACTTCAGAGAAAAGGGCAGTCCATGACGTCGACGTAATGTCTATTCTCTTTTGGGCGTGGCTACTGACTTGGTTAACTTTATACGAAAACCCAGATTTACTCATTTAGAAGGTTAACATCATATTACATCTTTTCACAAATAGTTTCATGTTTAAACACATATGTATCACAATATGTAGATGTTAACCTAATAGCTGGGAAATGTACATTTTAAGAGATACAGTTATGTGTGTTTCCTTCATGAGATCACCAAAAGAAACATACTCGTCATGACTGTCGCTTAAGTGTCCGTGGACCATTCCCATATTCTCAAAAGTAGAGATATTGTTTAATTCTCCCATTTTGGGGATTAGGAGTTTGGCCAAGTCTAGAGACTTTGTTCTTCCTCTCTCAATACTGCATGTCCAAAGGGGGAGAGGGTTCCTTCCAGGAATTTACAAACCTGTCGTTAAGTAATAAAACAGTGGAGAGAGAGAGAAAGAGAGAGGGAGAGAGAGGGTGGCGCCTATGATACCCCCAGGGCATGTCATGACACAGCTTTAGCTGAGACAACGAGCAAATCGCTTGTTTTTACAGCACCTTACACAACATGTACAGTGACTTCAGGAAATATTCTAAAATTGACTACATTTTTGTTTTTTTCTCATTAGTCTACAGACAATAAATAATTAATTATTATTGCTAATTTATTTTTTAAAAAATCAAATTTACATAAGTATTCAGACCCTTTACTCGTACTTTGTTGAAGCATCTTTGGCAGCAATTACAGCCTCTACCATAAAGGCCTGATTGGTAGAATGCTGCAGAGATAGTTGTCCTTCTGGAAGGTTCTCCCATCTCCACAGAGGAACTCTAGAGCTCTGTCAGAGTGACCATCAGGTTCTTGCTCACTTCCCTGACCAAGGCCCTTCTCCGATTGCACAGTTTGGCCGGGCGGCCAGCTCTAGGAAGAGTCTTGGTGGTTCCAAAATTCTTCCATTTAAGAGGCCACTGTGTTCTTGGGGACCTTCAATGCTACAGACATATTTTGGTACCCTTCCCTTTGTCTCGACGCAATCCTGTCTCTGAGCTCTACGGACAATTCCTTCGACTTGGTTTGGCTTGGTTTTTGCTCTGACATGCACTGTCAACTGTGGGACCTTATATAGACAGGTGTGTGCATTTCCAAATTATGTCCAATCAATTTAAATTACCACAGGTGGACTCCAATCAAGTTGTAGAAACATCAAGGATAATCAATGGAAGCAGGATGCACCTGGGCTTAATTTAGAGTATCATAGCAAAGTTGTAAATAAGGTATTCATGGGATTTTTTTCTTCTTAGAAATTTGCTAAAATTTCTAAAAAACCTGTTTTCACTTTGTCTTTATGGGTTATTGAGTGAATAATGCTGAGGATTTTTATTTATTTAATCCATTTTAGAAAAAAGCTATAATGTAACAAAATTTAGAAAAGGTCAAGGGGTCTGAAAACTTTCAGAAGGCATTGTATATACACCCATTTCCCAAATTACCCCATTATCTATGTCTAATGTGAAATATAGTTGAGTAGCGGAGAGCAGAGTCTTTCAAACCTGGGCTGTCTCTTGCGGAGGTCATAAGTGAGCTTTTCAAGAGGAAGTCTCACTCACATTTTACGGAGTCTTACTGGGGTGTCATACAATTTGTACAAAAATGTGTCATTGGAATATTTCATTTTTACATTAGTAGAGGAGCAGTATACCCTGTCACAAACCTGCGCCCATAACTCATCACTGATAGTCAGACCAAGGTCCTTTTCCCAGATTATTTTCAGAGGAGTAAAGGAGGAGCCTCCTTTCTCAGAAAGGAGTCTACAGATATATGAGATGTTGTCTTTGATGGGTTGTGCTGTGACAAGAAGGGTTTCAACTTCATTCAGCTGAGCTCTAAACCTCCTCTTGGAAGTAAATGAGGAAAGTACATGTCTAATTGGAAGTATTTAAAAAATTATAATTGGATCTTGGCACATTGAATTCACTGCTGAGCTCTTGAAAGGATTTCAGTGTCGTTGTGTTCTGATGAAACAGGTCTGAAAAGTGTCTGATCCCTAGAGTATGCCAAAGATTAAAGTTGGCATCACTCATGGCCAACATTTGGCAAGTCTGGGTTGCATACTATAGGTGAGTGAGAGCATATCTAGGCGGAAATGCCAACGTATGTCCTACAGTCCTGCCAAACTAATTGGGTGCTGTAAATCACAGAGGTTTTGGCTATGTTGCCTACCTCACTAAAATTATTCATGAATATTATTGATCTTAGGGGCAATGAACAACAGGATTTGGCTTCTATCTGAATCCACATTGAGCCTTTTGTCTGTTTGTGATCCATGTTAGCATGTTGTGGATTTGGGCAGACCAGTAGTACAATTAAATGGAGGGAAGGGCAAGACCACCCTTAAATAAATAGATACATCTAGGGAGCATGTTGATACGAATAACATTGATTCTTTCGACTAAGCTAATTGGGAGGGAGATCCAGGTTTGGAGATCATTTTTAATTTGATCCAGGAGTGGAAGATAATTTTCCTTCAAAAGGCAATTCAGATCAAGTGTTACAAAGATCCCAAGTTATTGAAACCCCTGTCTTCCTTTGGAATGGACAGACTATCTTCATAGAGCTGGTGAGTGTTTTCCATTGGAACAGTGTCTACATAGAGCTGGTGAGTGTCTTCTATTGGAATGGGCAGAGCGTCTTCATAGAGCTGGTGAGTGGAAGATTGAGAGGGCAAACAATGGACTTGTTAAAATATATCTTATATTCTGACAACTTTCCGTACTGAGCAATTGTGTCTAAAATGAGAGGGATTTCTCAGGGTTGGATATGTAGAGCAAGACATCATCCACGTAGAGTGAAATCTTGTGCTGAGTGCCACCTGCAGAAACAGCCATCATACTTGGATTGCCCCTTATCAACTCTGCCAAAGGCTCCACCCCCAACAAGTAGAGCAAGGTGGACAGAGAGCGTCCTTGTCTTGTGCCACATCCCAAAGGGAATCTATCAGAATTCAAACCGTTAGTAGTCACCATGGCATTTGGATGAGAATATAAGTACTTAATCTATTTAATAAAGTTTGGGCTCATGTTGAACTTTTTTCATACTAAGAACAGAAAGCTCCACTCCATCCTGTGGAACACCTTCTCAGCATCTAGTGATGACAGCAGGACAGGGATCTTCTGTGCGTTTACTTGATCTATAATATCAAAAAGATGGCGAATGTTATCAGAAGAGTACCTGTCTCTGATAAATCCAGTTTGGTCCACATTTATTATTTTGGGAAGTAGAGTGTTTAGTCTTTTGGTGAGCAATTTGGTAATTATTTTGTAGTCGAAATCCAACAAGCTTATGGGCCGGAAGGACGAGCAGGATAGAAGATCCTGGTCTTTTTAGAGCAACACTGTATTGTGCGCTGTGTACATAGAGTCTGGGAGAGCACTGTTTTGCAAAAATCATCCAGCATTGGCATGAAAATATGGCTAAACTGGGGCCAAAAAGCTTTGAAGGTGGCATGGAGACCCGTCTGGACCTGGGTACTTGTTAGGTGGCATGGAGGTAATTGCCTCCAGGACCTCCTCAGGAGTGAAGGGGGAGCTGAGATCTTCTGGGTCGTCTCTGATAGTTTAGGTAGCGAGATTCCCTCTAGGAAGGAATGGAGTTCTGCATCATTATGTCTTCCCTCAGAAGTATATAATTTGCAGTACAAATCATGTTTAATGTCTCTTATTTGGATCACGTGACCTCGTCATCTGCAGTTTGGATGGCCATGATTGTACGCTCTGACTGCTCTTTTTTTATTTGGTCAGCCAGCAATCTTCTAGGGCTATTGTTATACTCATTGTATTTTGGTATTTTTATGTCCCGAGTATAGTCCAAGTTTAGTTTGACTTTGGCTGCTTTAAGTTGACTCCAGGAGGTGCTGTCTGGGGATTGTTTATGTACTTTTTCACCGCATTCCAGCTCCCTCTCGAGATCTAACCTGTGTGCTTCAATTGCCTTTTTCTTATAGGAAGCATATACAATTAGATGACCTCTTAGTGTGGCTTTGGCAGCGTCCCACATTGTGGCAGAGAGAAACAGGAGAATCTTTGTTGTCTTGTGTGTAGTTGTCTATCCATGTAGTAACCAATGTATGGAACACTTCATTTGATAACATGGAGGTGTTGAATTTCCAGCTCTTTGACCTCGGGATGTTTTTGCAGAGGTCAAAGCGGAGGTGGACAAAGGCGTGATCTGAAAGTGCTATGCGTCCGATTGTACACGTGGCAGAATTTATGAAAGTCTTTGTGATAAAAAATGTAATCTATACGGGAGTAGGTGTTATGGACATTAGAGCAGTATGTATAGTCCATAGATGAGCTATTAGTCTCTCTCCAGATATCTATCAGTCCCATCTCTTTAGTAAGAGAGTTCAACATCTTTGAGTTCATGGTGGGGACTTGAGATGACTTGTCCAGGGTTGAGTTGAGGGTACAATTAAAATCTCCAGCCAGCACTCTAAAGGAAACACAATGCTCATTGAACAGGGTTATCCAGAAAGCAGGAGTGTCTGTGTTAGGGGCATATAGATATAGGGCTTATCTAGGTTAGGCTATAGGGCTTATCTAGGTTGGGCTATAGGGCTTATCTAGGTTAGGCTATAGGGCTTATCTAGGTTGGGCTATAGGGCTTATCTAGGTTAGGCTATAGGGCTTATCTAGGTTAGGCTATAGGGCTTATCTAGGTTAGGCTATAGGGCTTATCTAGGTTAGGCTATAGGGCTTATCTAGGTTAGGCTATAGGGCTTATCTAGGTTAGGCTATAGGGCTTATCTAGGTTAGGCTATAGAGCTTATCTAGGTTAGGCTATAGGGCTTATCTAGGTTGGGCTATAGGGCTTATCTAGGTTGGGCTATAGGGCTTATCTAGGTTAGGCTATAGGGCTTATCTAGGTTAGGCTATAGGGCTTATCTAGGTTGGGCTATAGGGTTTATCTAGGTTAGGCTATAGGGCTTATCTAGGTTGGGCTATAGGGTTTATCTAGGTTAGGCTATAGGGCTTATCTAGGTTAGGCTATAGGGCTTATCTAGGTTAGGCTATAGGGCTTATCTAGGTTGGGCTATAGGGCTTATCTAGGTTAGGCTATAGGGTTTATCTAGGTTAGGCTATAGGGCTTATCTAGGTTGGGCTATAGGGCTTATCTAGGTTAGGCTATAGGGCTTATCTAGGTTGGGCTATAGGGTTTATCCCTCTCTCAGATCAAATCAAATAAATTGACTGCTATAGTTACATTAAGCGGGTGAGGGTCATTGGATGTGTTTTCTTACCTCCTTTAGTAATCACAGTAATCGCTTTTAGTTATTGGTCCAGGATTGTCTTTCAAAAAAAAAAACGTTTTGCCTCTTTGGGAGTTTTGAAGAGTCGCAGGGCTCCTTGGTGAAGAATCCTGAGCTCATTTGGGTATTTGAATCCCCTAAAGATGGTCAATGAAGTCTTTCTTCACCTCTTCAAACTCTCGCCGCTTTCAGCATATTCCGGCTGACAGGTCCTTGTGTAAGGTGAGTTTGCTCAGATAGCAGATGTTCAGATTGTAGTTGCTTAAAGTTGGTGAGGGAGATAAAAGTTTCCAACTTCAGCGATTTTTGTAATTCGTTCCAGTCACAGGCAGCAGAGAACTAGAAGGAAAGGTCTGTCTGTCTGTCTGTCTGTCTGTCTGTCTGTCTGTCTGTCTGTCTGTCTGTCTGTCTGTCTGTCTGTCTGTCTGTCTGTCTGTCTGTCTGTCTGTCTGTCTGTCTGTCTGTCTGTCTGTCTGTCTATCTGTCTGTCTGTCTGTCTGTCTGTCTGTCTGTCTGTCTGTCTGTCTGTCTGTCTGTCTGTCTGTCTGTCTCTGTCTGTCTGTCTGTCTGTCTGTCTGTCTGTCTGTCTGTCTGTCTGTCTGTCTGTCTGTCTGTCTGTCTGTCTGTCTGTCTGTCTGTCTGTCTGTCTGTCTGTCTGTCTGTCTGTCTGTCTGTCTGTCTGTCTGTCTCCTCTTCTATCTGACTGTATATAACACATAATGCATAAAGATAACACACATACACAAACACCCCCTCTCTCACACACACACACACACACACTTCCCCCTGGACACACAAACAGACCAGCCTTGTCAGGGGCTTGTGGCAAGTGGTCATGTGTAATTCTGTCCCAGAAACAGCACCACAATATCTACCCCTGAAGATGTTAGCTAGCTCTACTGACAGATAGGGGGGCATGATGATGGAATTAGAGGTTCCAGGAATGGAGGGAGGGAGGGAGGCAGAGAGGGATGGAGGCAGGGAGTCAGGGAGACAGGAAGGGAGGCAGAGAGGCAGGCAGGGAGGCAGGGAGGCAGGCAGAGAGAGAGAGAGAGCGAGAGAGAGAGAGAGAGAGAGAGAGAGAGAGAGAGAGAGAGAGAGAGAGAGAGAGAGAGAGAGAGAGAGAGAGAGAGAGAGAGAGAGGCCAGGCCAACAGTAACATGGTTAGTTCAAAACAGAAGCCAGGGGGAATTGAGGATGAGATATGCCAGATCCACACCCTGGTAGGGCAATGGAGGGAGGGAGGCAGGCAGGGAGGGGAGAAATAAAGAAGTGAGAGATTCACAATCAGATTCACAATCACACACTGACCTGACCCGTCAGATTCACAATCACACACTGACCTGACCCGTCAGATCCACAATCACATTTTCATCTAGAAAACCATGCCAGATGTGTCCTAAGTGTGATTTGACCTGTACACAAACAGTTGAACCACAACACACACATAGGGCACAGCAGTGGGCATTAATGGCTATGATGTGGCTTATTGTTTGGTTGCCAAGGCAGAGATGGTGAGCTGGGGAATAACGCCTAGAGCCGGGTGCTGTTTCTGCTCTAATAAACAGCCAATCTGGCAACCCAGAGGATTGACTCTGCTGTGTGTATTCTGCCTGTCTGTCTGACTGTGCAATAGATAATTTAACACTCTACTTTGAAAGGGTGTTGAATCACCATCCTACTATTGCTCTTTCTCTTTGTTTCTCTCTCTTTTTATATAGCTGTCTTTTCTTTCTGCTCCCCCACACTATCTCTCTCTCTCTCTCTCTCTCTCTCTCTCTCTCTCTCTATCTCTCTCTATCTCTCTCTCTCTCTCTATCTCTCTCTCTCTCTCTGCCCAAGCACCACAGCTGTATTGTGAAATAATTCATCCTCCAGTATCAGAGAGCCGAGCAGGGGCAAGGGCTTGGTGAACAAACACTCCAAGAAACTCATTAAGAAATTCTAAAAAGTGGCGATGATCAGAGAGGCCGACTCCCTGGAAACCAAGCCAGTGGGAAGATGAGCTGAGAGAGAAGAGAGAAGAGATGTTAGAGAGATGCAAAGAGGTTCTCTTCTCTTCATGAGAGGTGTTTGGCAGAAGACTGAGCTGTCAGTGGATGTAAAGGAAAGGAGAGAGGGATGACTTGATGCCTGTGCAAACCAGGACTCTTGATATGTGTTCCCAGTCCAGAGTGCCCACACACCGGGGCCACGTTGTTTCTGTGGTCGTGCCGTTTTGCGAGGTCCCGGCAGGGACTGGCTCTAAATCTGCTCAACATGCTTCTCCAAACCCAACGCGCCAACATCAACCACAGACCCTCTATTGCTCTCATGCCTCGGCAGTCGCCTGGGCCGCCGCCACCCGGCCAACCTGGGCCCCAAGAGAGAGAGCCCACAGAGGGGAGAGAGGTGAGGGGGGAGACAGGGAGGCAGTGTGGGGGATGAGTGTGTGTTGGGCGACGGTGACGGACTGGGTGAAGGGAGGTCTGTAGTGAAGGGAGGTCTTGTCTCCGTTTCAGACAGAAACGGAGACAAGCCAAAAAATTTACATTTTAATTAATGTATTTATTTGCTGTAGACCTCAGCAGTCTAATATGAAAAGGGTTTGTTGTTGTTGTTTTGTCTCTGGGGGTATTTCACATCGATGATATTATGATGCATTCACTTGCTCCATCATTTCCTGATAATCAGAAGTTATTTGTATTTGGTATTTTGGTACTTTTTTAGGATCCCCATTAGCTGTTGCAAAAGCAGCAGCTACTCTTCCTGGGGTCCAACACAAAACATGAAACATAATACAGAATTACAGTGTTGCTTTATCTGTTTTTTGAAACCAGGTTTGCTGTTTATTTGACCAATATGAGATGGAAGGAAGTTCCATGCAATAAGGACTCTATATAATAGTGTACGCTTTTTTGAATTTGTTCTAGATTTGGAGACTGTGAAAAGACCCCTGGTGGCATGTCTGGTGAGATAAGTGTGTGTGTCAGAGCTGTATGTAAGTTGACTATGCAAACAATTTGGGATTTTCAATACATTAATGTTTCTTATAAAAAGAAGATGTGATGCAGTCACTCTTTCCACAACTCTTAGCCAAGAGAGACTGACTGCATAGTATTAATATTAGCCCTCTGATCTTAATGAAGAGCAAGACGTGCCGCTCTGAACTGGGCCAGCTGCAGCTTAACTTCTTAAGGTATAGGGGGCAGAATTTTCACTATTGGATAAATAGCGTGCCCAATTTCAACTTCCTGCTACTCATGCCAAGAATATAAGACATGCATATTATGAGTAGATTTGCATAGAAAACACTCTGAAGTTTTTTAAACTGTTTGAATCATGTCTGTGATTATAACAGAACTTATGTAGCAGGCAAAACCCCAAGGACTAACCGTTCAGAATATTATTTTTTTAGGTCTCTGTCTATTCAGCGAATTCTCATTGGGAAGCGCTATTTTTTAGGAACTTGTTTTCAGTTCCTACTGTCAGGACCCGGTTACGAACCCGGGTCTCCAGAGTGAGAAACAGTCACTTAACCAACTGAGCCACGAATAGTCGGCAGAACCCAGAAGATGAGGCAGACACAGCAATACTTGAGACGGTGTATTTAATGAAGTAAAAAGTGAAGTTCTTCAGGAAAACATGTAACTCCACAACCTCAAAAGGAATTCCACAAGAACAAAGGTAATCCTCCAAGACAA
Organism: Oncorhynchus gorbuscha; assembly: GCF_021184085.1. Classification (NCBI taxonomy): domain Eukaryota; kingdom Metazoa; phylum Chordata; class Actinopteri; order Salmoniformes; family Salmonidae; genus Oncorhynchus; species Oncorhynchus gorbuscha. The sequence continues at coordinate 76,044,503 of NC_060184.1, read as the reverse complement.
AAAGGTAAATCCACAAGGTGGAAGGTAAAGCACAAAAAGGCTCAAAAGATACTCAAAAACAAACAAACAAGAACAAAAAAACAGAATTCAGAAGTCCACCGGGATCAACAAGAGTTCACAGAGTACTAGGGCTGGGTGCTAACATACAAACACAGAGCAAAGAACTGAGGAAAACAAAGGGTTTAAATACAATCAGGGTAAATGAGGCACAGGTGCAAATAATAATGGGGATCAAGGGAAAACAAAAGGTCAAAAGGCACAATGGGGGCATCTAGTGACCAAAAACCGGAACAACCCTGGCCAAATCCTGACACCTACTGCTTCGACTGGATGTCACCAGGCTTTGAAATTTGGTTGAGGTTATTCATTTGTGCAATGAAGAAGTACAGCCATCTAGGAACTGCGTAACACTGTTGGGACTTGCACAAGACTTGAAAAGTAGCTTGGTTTGTTGTCTTCCTGTATTGAACACATATAGACCCGTCTTCAATTTGATTGATTATTAACGTTTAAAAATACCTAAATTTGTATGACAAAAGTAGTTTGAAATATTTTGGCAAAGTTTACAGGCAACTTTTGAAATATTTTGTAGTGACGTTGCGCATTTTTGGAAGCTGTTTTTTTCTGGATCAAACGCGCCAAATAAATTGACATTTTGAATATATATGTACGGAATGAATCAAACAAAAGGACCAATTGTGATGTTTATGGGACATATTGGAGTGCCAACAAAAGAAGCTCGTCAAAGGTAAGGCATGTTTTATATTTTATTACCGCGTCCTGTGTAGCGCCCGCAGGGTTGAAATATGCTACCCTCTTTGTTTACTGTTGTGCTATCATCAGATAATAGCTTCTAATGATTTCGCCAAAAAGCCTTTTTTAAATCTGACATGTTGGCTGGATTCACAACGAGTGTAGCTTTAATTTAGCATCTTACATGTGTGATTTAATGAAAGTTTGATTTTTATATCATATATTTGAATTTGCCTTGCTTCATTTTCCCTTTTTTCCCTTTCAAACTACTTTTGTCATACAACTTTAGGTCTTTTTTAAAGTAAATAATAGATAAAATTGAAGACGATCTGTGTTCAATACAAGAAGACAACAAACTGACGCTACCTTTCTGGTCACGCGCCTCTATCTAACAGTACACTTCAAGTGACCCTCGTTTTGAACAGGGCTACTTCTTCATTACACAAAGGAAAAACCTCAACCAATTTCTAAAGACTGGTGACATCCAGTGGAAGCGGTAGGAACTGCAAGAAGGTCCCTTAGAAATGTGGATTCCCAATGGAAGCTCATTGAAAAGAGAGTGACCTCTAGAAAAAAATCTGAATGGTTTGTCCTCAGTGTTTCACCTGCTACATAAGTTCTGTTAAACTCACAGACATGATTCAAACAATTTCAGAAACGTCAGAATGTTTTCTATCCAAATCTACTTATGATATGCATATCTTATATTCTGGGGATGAGTAGCGGGCAGTTGAATTTGGGCATGCATTTCATCCGGACGTGAAAATACTGTCCCCTTTCACCAAGAAGTTAAGGGGTTCAGTGACTTCATTAGCTGTGGTTACAGATGCATATATGGCTGAATCATCAGCATACATGGACATACATGCTTTGTTTAATGCCAGTGGCAGATCATTGGTAAAAAAAATAGAAAAGAGTAGATGGCCTAGAGAGCTGCCCTGCGGTACACCAAACTTTACATGTTTGACATTAGAGAAGCTTCCATTAAAGAAAGCCCTTTGAGTTCTATTAGATAGATAGCTCTGAATCCACAATAAGGCAGAGGTTGAAAAGTCATAACACACATGTTTTTTCAACAACAGGTTATGGTCAATAATATCAACGGCTGCACTGAAATCTAACAGTACAGCTCCCACACTGTCATCTTGCTGTTCTCCTGTTTCAACTCATCAAGCTGAATGGCTAACCGCATTGCGGGCTGCGTTCACGAGAACCCTACTAGCTTGATATGCAGCTAGCTGTTACGCCAAATAGCTGCTCAGACCCGTCCTTGGTCGGCAGGATCACTGGATAGAGACAATCAGTCCCAGCAACTGATGCCAACTACGTCGCGGGATCCAAACTAAGAAGCTAGCTAGCTACCAAGAACTTTCCGATACAATTTAAAACAACAAACTTTTCAAACAAACAAAACCGAGCTCTTGTTCGTCCTGCGTTCCACAGGAAGTGACGTGCTGCATGACAATGTATGACCTTTGTATGACCTTTATGTTTGTCATACATTTCTATGACATTCTATGGCAGTCTAGAGCTTAATGGAAGACACATACAAGTAGCTGCTGAATCATCCCTGTGAGAGGGAGAGGAGAAACCAGTCTGTCTGTCAACTGGGTGTTCTAAACCAGAACCGGTCCTGACTGGAACTCACTTTGATACTGATCTAAACATATTCCTCTCGCTCATCTGCTCCCATTTAGAGATTGGATCAGTGTGGGCTCGGAGAGGACCCTCAGAGGGGCCAGCCAAACTGTGCTGCTGGCAATCAGGAGCCCAAATCGTGAAGTAGAGATAAACCACAAACCAGTCGCTGGCAGAGGGAAAATGGAGGGAGAGAGAGAGAAATTTTAAAATTAAAATAAAAAATTAAAGGGAGAGAGAAAAAAGAGAATGGAGAGGTGGAGTGAGGCATCACCTTCTCTGTCACTTCCACGCGGTGTTACTCCTGCTTCCATCAAATAAAATTTTATTTGTCACATGCGACGAATACTACAGGTTTGGGTAGACCTTACAGTGAAATGCATACTTACAAGCCCTTAACCAAAAATGCAGTTTTAAGAAAAAAATAAGTGTTAAGCAAGTATTTACTAAATAAACTGAAGTAAACAATATTCAAATACAAATAGAATGAAAAAAATATTTAAAAAATAATTAAAGAGCAACAAGAAAATAAGAGTAACAATATTATATACATAGTCAATGTGCGAGGGCACCTGTTAGTCCAGGTAATTGAGGTAATATGTACATGTAGGTAGAGGTAAAGTGACTATGCCTAGATAATAAACAGAGAGTGGGGGCAACGCAAATAGTCTGGGTAGCCATTTGGTTAGCTGTTCAGGAGTCTTCTTCCATATACCAATTCAGAGGTGTTGTACATTACTGCTGGTTCCATATACCAGTTCAGAGGTGTTGTACATTACTGCTGCTTCCATATGCCAGTTCAGAGGTGTTGTACATTACTGCTGGTTCCATATGCCAGTTCAGAGGTGTTGTACATTACTGCTGGTTCCATATACCAGTTCAGAGGTGTTGTACATTACTGCTGCTTCCAATGCCAGTTCAGAGGTGTTGTACATTACTGCTGGTTCCATATGCCAGTTCAGAGGTGTTGTACATTACTGCTGGTTCCATATGCCAGTTCAGAGGTGTTGTACATTACTGCTGGTTCCATATGCCAGTTCAGAGGTGTTGTACATTACTGCTGGTTCCATATGCCAGTTCAGAGGTGTTGTACATTTCAGGAGAGAGGAACACCGGCTCGTGAGAGTGCCTACTCTGCCTGTGAAAAGGGCACATCAAGGAATCTTTGTTCACCCACCTCCCCCCTCATGTGTGTGTGTCAAGTCAGCCCAGGTGGCCGAAGCATGAGGATATCGCCCTGATAACCGCCTCTTAAGTATTAAGATACCTTCTGAGAGTTTCAATCTGACTGGCACTCATACTGAACCCACAGTGACCCCTGGATAGTCTGAGAGGGAGAGTGAGAGTGAGAGTGAGAGAGAGAGAGAGAGAGAGAGAGAGAGAGAGAGAGAGAGAGAGAGAGAGAATGGAGGACAAGTGCCTTTTATAATTTTTTCCTATTAACATTGTCTGACCATGTTGTCTGACCAGGTTGTCCGACCAGGTTGTTCGACCATTCATTTAGTTAAAATTTCAACCTCTATCGAAGATACAGTGGGATATTGGTCATGTTGCACTTCCTATGGCTTCCACTAGATGTCAACTGTCTTTAGAAACTTGTTTGAGGCTTCTACTGTGAAGTGGGGCTGAATGAGAGGGGATTGAGTCAGAGGTCTGGCAGCAGTCACGCACTGGTCACTCGCATTTCACATGAGAGGTATCTCCCGTTCCTTTGCTTTTCTGAAGACAAAGGAATTCTCCGGTTGGAATATTATTGAATATTTATGTTGAAAACGTCCTAAAGATTGATTCCATACATCGTTTGACAAATGTCTACGGGCTGTAACGGAACTTTTGACATTTCGTCTGCAACTAGTGAACGCGTTTCATGAGTTTTGATTTGTTTACCAAACGCGCTAACAAAAGTAGCTATTAGGACATAAATGATGGACATTATCGAACAAAACAAACATTTATTGTGGAACTGGGATTCCTGGGAGTGCATTCTGATGAAGATCATCAAAGGTAAGTGAATATTTATAATGTTATTTCTGACTTCTGTTGACTCCAACATGGCCGATATATGTATTTGTTTGTCTGAGCGCCGTACTCAGATTATTGCATGGTTTGCTTTTTCTGTAAAGCTTTTTTGAAATCTGACACAGCGGTTGCATTAAGAAGAACTATATCTATATTTCCATGTATAACGCTTGTATTTTCATCAACATTTATAATGAGTATTTCTGTAAATTGATGTGGCTCTCTGCAAAGTCACCGGATGTTTTTGGAACTACTGAACATAACGCGCCAATGTATATTGAGATTGTTTTAGAAATATGAACTTTACCGAACAAAACATACATGTTTTGTGTAACATGAAGTCCTATGAGTGTCATCTGATGAAGATCATCAAAGGCTAGTGATGAATTCTATCTCTATTTCTGCTTTTTGTGACTCCCCACACTTTGGCTAGAAAAATGGCTGTGTGTTTTTGTGACTTGGCTCTGACCTAACAATCGTTTGTGGTGCTTTCGCTGTAAAGCCTATTTGAAATCAGACACAGTGGTGTGATTAACAAAACGATTACCTTTAAAATTCTATAAGATACTTGTATGTTTGAGGAATTTTAATTATGAGATTTCTGTTGTTTTGAATTTGGCACCCTGCACATTCACTGGCTGTTGTCACATCGATCCCGTTAAGTAAGTATCAGATTAATTCTGACAGGAGTGTTTGGGATAGAGGTGATAGAGGTGATAGAGGTGATTGTGGTCCAAGCATAACTCTGGCCTTTCTCAAATCAAATCAAACTTTATTTGTCACATGCACCGAATACAAAAAGTGTAGGCCTTTACCTTCTCCTGGTAAATATATATATATTTTTTTTACAGTTGAGTAATTTATCAGATAATTTATCAGATATCCAGAGCAACTTACAGTAGTGAGTGCATACATTTTCATACTGAACCCCCGTGGGAATCGAAGCCCCAACCCTGACGTTGCAAGCTGAGCCACACGGGGCCCATAAATAACAGATTCTACAACACAGTGTTGTTTCCGTGTTTCTGTTGGCATGAAAACACAAAAGGTCAGATGCAGCGTACGGTTCAATTCCATTTCAATTCCAGGCAATTCAGGAAGTACACTGAAATTCCAATTCCAATTCTAATACTCATAATTATAATTATATAACTATAATTCTCAGTGCTTCAATAATTTTCAATGAGGATCATGTTGAATTGAAATTGGAATTTAGTTTACTTTCTGAATCGAGTGGAATTTAAATGGAATTGACCCCAACCCTGGCCAAGTGGATTTATTGCAGGCTACAAAGGAACTTGAGGCACCTATAAAATACAATCAGGAACAGACCCATTTGACACATTTGACATAATCCTCTCCTCTGATTGGGTCTCAAATCTAATCAGGAAGTTCATCCAATAATTACATTAAATCAACTCTGGTCTGTTTTTGTTGTATTACCCTATTTAAATGCATATCTGATTATTCCAGGTGCATTTTTAACTATAATTACTATTTCATGAGGATAAGAGAAATAATACATTAAAATTAACATGCAATTATTGAGATAATGTAGACTATTTACACCCTTTACACTCGTATCCGGGTTGGAAATGGAAAGCAGTGGCGGTACAGTAACATGCTATACATGATGTCAGAGCTCAGGCTCTGCACTTCATAGTGTTATATGGGGTTTGACTGACAGCCGTTCTGAAATCTTTTGTTGTCTGAGTGAGTGAAATGCTGTAAATCAGGCAAACTGGTGACCCAGGGATCCCCTCCCAGGCAAACTGGTGACACAGGGATCCCCTCCCAGGCAAACTGGCGACACAGGGATCCCCTCCCAGGCAAACTGGCAGCACAGGGATCCCCGCCCAGGCAAACTGGCGACACAGGGACCCCCGCCCAGGCAAACTGGCGACACAGGGATCCCCTCCCAGGCAAACTGGCGACACAGGGACCCCCGCCCAGGCAAACTGGCGACACAAGGATCCCCTCCCAGGCAAACCGGTGACCCAGGGATCCCCATCATATGTTAGCAAAAATATATATTTTCACAAGAAGTAATCAGCATTTTCAAATGAATGGATTTGGTAGATAGTTTTTCATTAGTTTGACCTCCCCACATTATAATTTGAATAGGAAGTGTAAACGCTAACATACTGCCTAACAGCTGGAAAGGTAACTCCAAAAACATTTAAATACTAAACACATTTTCGGCAATAGCAGCTGTTATAGCTGGTTAAGCAAAGGTTAACCAAGGTGTTTGGCGAAAAAATGTATGTCAAGAAAGCTTACCAGTAGCAATTGGCACTTGCTACAACTGGTACTTATTCAGCTCCAATGAGTGTAATTTGCTCCAATGGGTGTAATTTGCTCCAATGAGTGTAATTAGCTCCAATGAGTGCAATTAGCTCCAATTAGTGCAATTAGCTCCAAGGAGTGTAATTAGCTCCAGTGAGTGTAATTAGCTCCAGTGAGTGTAATTAGCTCCAGTGAGTGTAATTAGCTCCAGTGAGTGTAATTAGCTCCAGTGAGTGTAATTAGCTCCAGTGAGTGTAATTAGCTCCAGTGAGTGTAATTAGCTCCAGTGAGTGTAATTTGCTCCAGTGAGTGTAATTAGCTCCAGTGAGTGTAATTTGCTCCAATGAGTGCAATTTGCTCCAATGAGTGCAATTAGCTCCAATTAGTGCAATTAGCTCCAAGGAGTGTAATTAGCTCCAGTGAGTGTAATTAGCTCCAGTGAGTGTAATTAGCTCCAGTGAGTGTAATTAGCTCCAGTGAGTGTAATTAGCTCCAGTGAGTGTAATTAGCTCCAGTGAGTGTAATTTGCTCCAATGAGTGCAATTTGCTCCAATTTGTGCAATTAGCTCCAGTGAGTGCAATTAGCTCCAGTGAGTGTAATTAGCTCCAGTGAGTGTAATTAGCTCCAGTGAGTGTAATTAGCTCCAGTGAGTGTAATTAGCTCCAGTGAGTGTAATTAGCTCCAGTGAGTGTAATTGGCTCCATATTAGGAGTTGAGAAATGAAGTTGACGTCATTACACTGTAGGTATTTCATTAACAATGTGTTTATTCTGTTGTTGCTAGTGACATTCATAAAAACATTGGCGGGGTTGGGGGGTTGGGATGCAGGGTGTGGATGCAGGGTGTGGGGATGCAGGATGTGGATGCAGGGTGGGGATCCAGGGGATGCAGGGTGTGGGGATGCAGGATGTGGGGATGCAGGATGCGGATGCAGGGTGGGGATCCAGGGGATGCAGGGTGGGGATGCAGGGTGGGGATCCAGGGGATGCAGGGTGGGGATGCAGGGTGTGGATGCAGGGTGGGGATGCAGGGTGGGGATCCAGGGTGTGGATGCAGGGTGGGGATCCAGGGTGGGATGCAGGGTGGGGATCCAGGGTGGGGATGCAGGGTGGGATGCAGGGTGGGGATCCAGGGTGGGGATGCAGGGTGGGGATGCAGGGGATGCAGGGTGGGGATGCAGGGTGGGGGATGCAGGGTGTGGGGATGCAGGGTGTGGGGATGCAGGGTGTGGGGATGCAGGGTGTGGGGATGCAGGGTGTGGGGATGCAGGGTGTGGGGATGCAGGGTGTGGGGATGCAGGCAGGGTGGGGATGCAGGGGATGCAGGGTAGGGATCCAGGGGATGCAGGGTGGGGATGCAGGGTGGGGATGCAGGATGGGGATCCAGGGGTGGGGATGCAGGGTGGGGATGCAGGATGGGGATGCAGGGTGTGGGGATGCAGGGTGGGGATGCAGGGTGGGGATGCAGGATGTCGATGCAGGGTGGGGATGCAGGGTGGGGATGCAGGGTGGGGATGCAGGGTGGGGATGCAGGGTGGGGATGCAGGGTGGGGATGCAGGGTGGGGATGCAGGGTGGGGATGCAGGGTGGGGATCCAGGGTGTGGGGATGCAGGGTGGGGATGCAGGGTGGGGATGCAGGGTGTGGGGATGCAGGATGTGGATGCAGGGTGTGGATCCAGGGTGGGGATGCAGGGTGGGGATGCAGGGTGGGGATGCAGGGTGTGGATGCAGGGTGGGGATGCAGGGTGGGGATCCAGGGTGTGGGGATGCAGGGGATGCAGGGTGTGGGGATGCAGGGGATGCAGGGTGTGGATGCAGGATGTGGATGCAGGGTGTGGATCCAGGGTGTGGATGCAGGGTGTGGGGATGCAGGGTGTGGGGATGCAGGGGATGCAGGGTGTGGATGCAGGATGTGGATGCAGGGTGTGGATCCAGGGGATGCAGGGTGGGGATCCAGGGGATGCAGGGTGGGGATGCAGGGTGTGGATGCAGGGTAAGGATGCAGGATGTGGATGCAGGGTGTGGGGATGCAGGGGATGCAGGGTGTGGATGCAGGATGTGGATGCAGGGTGTGGGGATGCAGGGTGTGTATGCAGGATGTGGATGCAGGGTGTGGGGATGCAGGGGATGCAGGGTGTGGATGCAGGATGTGGATGCAGGGTGTGGATCCAGGGTGTGGATTTAGGGTGGGGATGCAGGGTGGGGATGCAGGGTGTGGATGCAGGGTGGGGATGCAGGGTGTGGATGCAGGGTTGGGGATCCAGGGTGGGGATCCAGGGGATGCAGGGTGGGGATGCAGGGGATGCAGGGTGGGGATCCAGGGGATGCAGGGGATGGGGATGCAGGGTGTGGGGATGCAGGGGATGCAGGGGATGCAGGGTGTGGGGATGCAGGGTGTGGGGATGCAGGGGATCCAGGGGATGCAGGGTGTGGGGATGCAGGGGATGCAGGGTGGGGATCCAGGGGATGCAGGGTGGGGATCCAGGGGATGCAGGGTGTGGATGCAGGATGTGGATGCAGGGTGGGGATCCAGGATGTGGATGCAGGGTGGGGATGCAGGGTGGGGATGCAGGGTGGGGATCCAGGGTGTGGGGATCCAGGGGATCCAGGGGATCCAGGGTGTGGGGATCCAGGGGATCCAGGGTGTGGGGATCCAGGGGATCCAGGGTGTGGGGATCCAGGGTGGGGATACAGGGGATGCAGGGTGTGGGGATGCAGGGTGTGGATCCAGGGGATGCAGGGTGTGGGGATGCAGGGTGTGGGGATGCAGGGGATGCAGGGTGTGGGGATGCAGGGTGTGGGGATGCAGGGTGTGGGGATGCAGGGTGTGGGGATGCAGGGTGTGGGGATCCAGGGGATCCAGGGTGTGGGGATCCAGGGGATGCAGGGTGGGGATCCAGGGGATGCAGGGTGTGGATGCAGGGTGTGGATGCAGGGTGTGGATCCAGGATGTGGATCCAGGATGTGGATGCAGGGTGGGGATGCAGGGTGGGGATGCAGGGTGGGGATGCAGGGTGTGGATGCAGGGTGGGGATCCAGGGGATGCAGGGTGGGGATCCAGGGTGTGGGGATACAGGGTGTGGGGATGCAGGGTGGGGATGCAGGGTGGGGATCCAGGGGATGCAGGGTGTGGGGATGCAGGGTGTGGGGATGCAGGGTGTGGGGATGCAGGGGATGCAGGGGATGCAGGGTGTGGGAATGCAGGGTGTGGGGATGCAGGGGATCCAGGGGATGCAGGGTGTGGGGATGCAGGGGATGCAGGGTGGGGATCCAGGGGATCCAGGGTGTGGGGATCCAGGGGATGCAGGGTGGGGATCCAAGGGATGCAGGGTGTGGATGCAGGATGTGGATGCAGGGTGGGGATGCAGGGTGGGATGCAGGGTGGGGATGCAGGGTGGGGATGCAGGGTGGGGATGCAGGGTGGGGATGCAGGGTGGGGATGCAGGGTGGGGATGCAGGGTGGGGATGCAGGGTTCCAGGGGTGGGGATCCAGGGTGGGGATCCAGGGTGGGGATCCAGGGTGGGGATCCAGGGGATGCAGGGTGGGGATCCAGGGTGTGGGGATACAGGGTGTGGTGATGCAGGGTGGGGATGCAGGGTGGGGATCCAGGGGATGCAGGGTGGGGATCCAGGGAATCCAGGGTGTGGGGATCCAGGGGATCCAGGGTGTGGGGATCCAGGGGATCCAGGGTGTGGGGATCCAGGGGATGCAGGGTGGGGATCCAGGGGATGCAGGGTGTGGATGCAGGATGTGGATGCAGGGTGTGGATCCAGGATGGGGATGCAGGGTGGGGATGCAGGGTTGGGGATGCAGGGTTGGGGATGCAGGGTTGGGGATGCAGGGTTGGGGATCCAGGGGATGCAGGGTGGGGATCCAGGGTGTGGGGATACAGGGTGTGGGGATGCAGGGTGGGGATGCAGGGTGGGGATCCAGGGTGGGGATCCAGGGGATCCAGGGTGTGGGGATCCAGGGGATCCAGGATGTGGGGATCCAGGGTGGGGATCCAGGGTGGGGATCCAGGGGATGCAGGGTGTGGGGATGCAGGGTGTGGATCCAGGGGATGCAGGGTGTGGGGATGCAGGGTGTGGGGATGCAGGGTGTGGGGATGCAGGGGATGCAGGGTGTGGGGATGCAGGGTGTGGGGATGCAGGGTGTGGGGATCCAGGGGATCCAGGGTGTGGGGATCCAGGGGATGCAGGGTGGGGATCCAGGGGATGCAGGGTGGGGATGCAGGATGTGGATGCAGGGTGTGGATCCAGGATGTGGATCCAGGGTGTGGATGCAGGGTGGGGATGCAGGGTGTGGATGCAGGGTGGGGATGCAGGGTGTGGATGCAGGGTTGGGGATGCAGGGTGGGGATCCAGGGGATGCAGGGTGGGGATCTAGGGTGTGGGGATACAGGGTGTGGGGATGCAGGGTGGGGATGCAGGGTGGGGATCCAGGGGATCCAGGGTGGGGGGATCCAGGGGATCCAGGGTGTGGGGATCCAGGGGATGCAGGGTGTGGGGATGCAGGGTGTGGATCCAGGGGATGCAGGGTGTGGGGATGCAGGGTGTGGGGATGCAGGGTGTGGGGATGCAGGGGATGCAGGGTGTGGGGATGCAGGGTGTGGGGATGCAGGGTGTGGGGATGCAGGGTGGGGATCCAGGGGATGCAGGGTGTGGATCCAGGGGATGCAGGGTGTGGGGATGCAGGGTGCTCTAGTCCCTCAAAGACACACCTAGGTGGGCTCAAAAAGGCCCCTTAAAAGTGCATTGAATTGACTTTGTTTGTGTATATGTGGTGTATATACCTGGAGCTGTGAAATGCTGTGGATGAGTTATGTCCCTAGGTTTGTGATGTGCTGATGAATCCAGGTATGCCTATAACCCAAGTATCCGATTTGTGTGTCGTATCATATTTGTATCGTATTGAGAATTGAAGTGCTGGTTGCAAATGGCTATTCATCAGATGACCCGGTGGTGCGGTGCATCGCTGATAAAGAGCCACCCAGCAGTGATTTGGGAAGCAAGAATGATCACAGCTAGCTCTGGTCCAGGGAAGGTGGATATACAGAAGATAGACTAGAATGCTATTTGGCCCTAAACAGAGTACCTGACCACTGTGACTGACCCAAACTTAAGGAAAGCTTTGACCATGTACAGACTCAGTGAGCATAGCCTTGCTATTGAGAAAGGCCGTCGTAGGCAGACCTGGCTCTCAAGAGAAGACAGGCCACGTGCACACTGCCCACAAAATGAGGTGGAAACTGAGCTGCTCTTTCTAACCTGTGTGTGTGTGTGTGTGTGTGTGTGTGTGTGTGTGTGTGTGTGTGTGTGTGTGTGTGTGTGTGTGTGTGTGTGTGTGTGTGTGTGTGTGTGTGTGTGTGTGTGTGTGTGTGTGTGTGTGTGTGTGTGTGTGTGTGACTTGGCTTTCTCCGTGACCTTTCCCTATCCACCGCTGCTAGTTCCCATTAAACATAACAAAAGAGCATATTACCTCACAGAGAAGCCAGACATAATCTTGCCTCCATCTTTACAACCCCCCCATCCTCCCATCCCCAGATTCCCAGCTTTCCTTCGCCCTCTCACTCTCTCTCTAAGCTCCAACCAACTCCTTACCTTTTCATCAGCACCATCATCACTTTAAATGTCTCTCTTCTCCCTCTTCTCCTTCATTCTAACCTCTAACAGGAAGGAGTAGGGCTTTGAGTCTCTCTTCTCCTTCACTTTAGCCTCCAACAGGAAAGAGTTGGGCTTTAAATCTCTCTTTTCCACAAAAGCAAATATCTAACTGATTTGTTTAGTAGCATTTTACCTTTATTTAACTAGGCAAATCGGTTAAGAACAAATGGCCTAGGAACAGTGGGTTAACTGCCTGTTCAGAACGGCAGATTTGTACCTTGTCAGCTTGGGGATTCAGCACTAGCAACCTTCGGGTTACTAGTCCAATGCTCTAACCACTAGGCTACCCTGCCACCCTTACCCTTATAAACAGGCCAAGATCAAAATAGATATAGCATTAGCATGAAATATGGCCGAATGTACTATAAACTGTTCATCTTAAATCTGGGCTTGCTGCTGACTGCATGTGAGCATGTATGCCACAATGCATTGGATTCAAACTGGGGAATCGGGCTACTTGAATGGAAGATGCTGGTGTAGAGAGCCAGAGAGATCCTCTCATATAGGTTGGTGTCCTCTTCTATCAATTCAATTCAAGGCCTTTATTGGCATGGGAAACATATGTTCACATTTGCCAAAGCAAGTGAAATAGATAATAAACAAAAGTGAAAAAACTATAAAAAATTAACAGTAAACATTATACCCACAAAAGTTCTAAAAGAATAAAGACATTTCCAATGTCATATTATGTCTATATACGTTGTTGTAATGATGTGCAAATAGTTAAAGTACAAAATGGAAAATAAATAAACATAAATATGGGTTGTATTTACAATGGTGTTTGTTCTTCACTGGTTGCCCTTTTCTTGTGGCAACAGGTCACAAATCTTGCTGCTGTGACGACACACTGTGCTATTTCACCCGGTAGATATGGGAGTTTTTCAAAATTGAGATTGTTTTCGATCTCTCTCTGTCTCACTCTCATTCTCCTGTGTTGGCTGTGACACTGAAAAAGAAGACAGTGATCGCGCTTACACTTTTCATTGTACTTATATCTTATATCTAAGACATGTCAAGGCAGGTTGAGAACTGGGTATTTGTAGCTCAAACACATTGATCAGCTTCACTGCCATATCTGTTGCTTTTGTCAGTGCTGGTTGTGTCATGGTGACCCTTATGTTCTTAGCAGTGGCTGCCTGTTGGCAAAGCGTTGTCGGCCTAATGGCATCCTATATCTTATACGAGTCGTGAGATGTACTTGCATTATTAAAAAGGGTATCAACCCCGAACGCTCCCGAAATGACAACCGATCTAGCGTTGGTTGATGTAGAACGATCTGAGGTCCCCGTGACATCACACGTTTACAGTAGAAAACTGAAGCCCCTGAATTGTTTATGAGTTCCATTAGTGCCAGAAGAATGTCCCACGATAGCCATCGTCACACATAGAATGGACATCTTCTGTAAAAAAAAGACCTTGGTGTCAGTACGACTCAGTACCTGTCAATCCTTGTCTTATAGAGAGAGTCCTTTAAAACCTCTTGAAACTACCCATCCCGGATCCGGGAGAATTGTCATCAACTACACTAATTAGCATAACGCAACGGTCAAAAAACATTACAACAAAATATTCATATTCATGAAATCACCAAGTGAAATATAGTGAAACACAACTTAGCCTTTTGTTTATCACCCTGTCATCTCAGATTTTGAAATTATGCTTTACAACCAAAGCAAGACAAGCGTTTGTGTAAGTTTATCGATAGCCTAGCATAGCATTATGTCCAGCTAGCAGCAGGATGCTTGGTCACAATAATCAGAAACGCAATCAAATTAATCGTTTACCTTTGATGAGCTTCGGATGTTTTCACTCACGGGACTCAAGTTTAGACACCAAATGTTCCTTTTGTTCCATAAAGATTATTTTCATACCCAAAATACCTCCGTTTGTTGGTCGCGTTATGTTGAGAAATCCACCGGAAATAGCAGTCACGACAACGGCGAAAAAAATTGCAAATTATATCCATAATATCGATAGAAACATGGCAAACGTTTTTTATAATCAATCCTCAAGGTGTTTTTCAAATACCTTACAGCCAGCAGGAAAAGTAGCCTCTTTTCTCCTCTCCTCTCGGAAGAGGAAAATCCCTTACAGCCAGCAGGAAAAGTAGCCTCTTTTCTCCTCTCCTCTTGGAAGAGGAGGAGGAAATCCCTTACAGCCAGCAGGAAAAGTAGCCTCTTTTCTCCTCTCCTCTTGGAAGAGGAGGAGGAAATCCCTTACAGCCAGCAGGAAAAGTAGCCTCTTTTCTCCTCTCCTCTTGGAAGATGGCAGTCCGTCTAGCGTCACGGTGATGGCAGTCCGTCTAGCGTCACGGTGATGGCAGTCCGTCTAGCGTCACGGTGATGGCAGTCCGTCTAGCGTCACGGTGATGGCAGTCCGTCTAGCGTCACGGTGATGGCAGTCCGTCTAGCGTCACGGTGATGGCAGTCCGTCTCGCGTCACGGTGATGGCAGTCCGTCTAGCGTCACGGTGATGGCAGTCCGTCTAGCATCACGGTGATGGCAGTCTGTCTAGCATCACGGTGATGGCAGTCCATCTAGCATCACTGTGATGGCAGTCCATCTAGCATCACAGTGATGGCAGTCCGTCTAGCATCACAGTGATGGCAGTCCATCTAGCATCACAGTGATGGCAGTCCATCTAGCATCACTGATGGCAGTCCATCTAGCATCACTGTGATGGCAGTCCATCTAGCATCACTGTGATGGCAGTCCATCTAGCATCACTGATGGCAGTCCATCTAGCATCACTGATGGCAGTCCATCTAGCATCACTGATGGCAGTCCATCTAGCATCACTGTGATGGCAGTCCATCTAGCATCACTGATGGCAGTCCATCTAGCATCACTGATGGCAGTCCATCTAGCATCACTGTGATGGCAGTCCATTTAGCGTCACGGTGACCATCACTGTTTGACCTCACACAGCGTTAAATTGGTTCGTGCTGGTTGCTGACGGGTTATTTATTTCTGACACGTTCCCTTGGCTTTAGCTCTCATCCACATTCATCACTGGGAGACTGACCAGGCAAAGTCAATGTCTTTCAATATGCCGCTGTGAGTTTGTCACACACACACACAGACTGACGCACACTGACACACACACATACACAGTGACACACACACACGACACACACACACACACAAACACACACTGACACACAAACACACACTGACACACAAACACACACTACACACAAACACATACACACAAACACACACTGACACACAAACACACACTGACACACACACACACAGACTGACGCACACACACACAGACTGACGCACACTGACACACACACAGACACACACACGCACACACACAACACACACAGACACACACACACACACACACACACGCACACACACACACACACACGTACACACACACACATACACAGACACACACACACTGGCACACACTGACACACAAACTCCCACACACACAACTGACACCACACACACACACAAACTCCCACACACACACACACACACACACACACACACACACACACACACACACACACACACATGCATTGACACACAAACTCCCACACACACACACGGACACACACACACACTGACACACACACACAAACACACACACACACACACACATACAGTACAAACACACTGACACACAAACATACTGATACACACACATTGACACACACACTGAAACACACACTCTGCACTAAGAGGCTACTTTAAAAGTTGGATTGAAAATACTGTGTCTTTAGGCCAGTGTTGAGTCTAATGTAAACCAATTGACGAAGACTATAAATACCACATTCAGGACACCGAAAGCTCTCTCCAATTCTCTTGAGGCTTTGGCAAATCTCTTGCTTGTCTGCTCTCAATGTAATTATTTTAGTAATTGTTTTAGCATCTACCCAAGGCTCCCTGCCAAATTGATTAGAATGGGGGAAATGGAATTAGCCCAAAATGCTAATTCAAATCAATACTTATAAACAGATGGACTGGCATGTCCCGTATCCTCAGTATTCAAATCCTGCTGCAGTGCTCCTCGTTTATGTTCACGCTCTCTTCCTGAGAGACGAAAATGGAATCCTTATTGTTTGAGAGGGTCGTGAATGTATGCCACCGTGACATTAGGAATGTGACCTCAAAGAGGTGACATTGCACTGCTTGTACCGAATCAATTCCCTCTTGCTTGTACCTTCCTGACCTGGTACCCTCCATTGATAGACACTGCTAGCCCTTTCCAGGGCCAAACTGCCAGCCAGTGAGAGAGATGACGAGCCAGAGTCATGAAGGTAATGAACAACATGCAGGGGCTGAGTAAATTAAGGCAGAGCAGAGCTGGTCGAACAGGGGACCAGTCTTTTCATCATATCTACAGATGTACTATCTTACACTGTTTTCCAACTGCTTACACACGTTTGCAAAACGGTCTCCATTTCCCAAAACTGCATGCACAAAATGCCTCTCATCTCCTTCACTGTGTTCAAAATGCCATAAACACATGTCAAAATGAAGCATTTGCATCAAATGGCAAACACTGCTTTCATAATAGTACATTTTTGGATATACCATGTAAACACTGTTGTTCTAAATCTAAAGCTCTTTGGTCTTTCATAGGCTTATATCTACATTTCAATACAATGTTCTACAGTGAAAGTAATCTGCTGAGAGGGGTAAACACATACACTGTAAACACCAATGCAATGTAGAAACAGAACATATTTATTAGGCCAAACATTACTTTTGTATACAGTAGCACACAACAAAACCATAAACATATGTAAACCAAAAGTATATTCTTTAGAATAGGGTAAAGAACACAATTGTGTGTGTGGGGTCCCGGGGGGGGCAGTCATGGAGGGAAGTATCTCCTAGCATGGCGTATCCAACCTTGGACAGAGGCAACCTCTATGTCCCCACATGGAGGGAAGTATCTCCTAGCATGGCGTATCCAACCTTGGACAGAGGCAACCTCTATGTCCCCACATGGAGGGAAGTATCTCCTAGCATGGCGTATCCAACCTTGGACAGAGGCAACCGCTATGTCCCCACATGGAGGGAAGTATGTCCTAGCATGGCGTATCCAACCTTGGACAGAGGCAACCTCTATGTCCCCACATGGAGGGAAGTATGTCCTAGCATGGCGTATCCAACCTTGGACAGAGGCAACCTCTATGTCCCCACATGGAGGGAAGTATCTCCTAGCATGGCGTATCCAACCTTGGACAGAAGCAACCTCAGAGGCAACCCTATGTCCCCACATGGAGGGAAGTATCTCCAACCCCTAGCATGGAGGGAAGTATCGTATCCAACCTTGGACAGAGGCAACCTCTATGTCCCCACATGGAGGGAAGTATCTCCTAGCATGGCGTATCCAACCTTGGACAGAGGCAACCTCTATGTCCCCACATGGAGGGAAGTATCTCCTAGCATGGCGTATCCAACCTTGGACAGAGGCAACCTCTATGTCCCCACATGGAGGGAAGTATCTCCTAGCATGGCGTATCCAACCTTGGACAGAGGCAACCTCTATGTCCCCACATGGAGGGAAGTATCTCCTAGCATGGCGTATCCAACCTTGGACAGAGGCAACCTCTATGTCCCCACATGGAGGGAAGTATCTCCTAGCATGGCGTATCCAACCTTGGACAGAGGCAACCTCTATGTCCCCACATGGAGGGAAGTATCTCCTAGCATGGCGTATCCAACCTTGGACAGAGGCAACCTCTATGTCCCCACATGCGTCCTCCATTGCCTGGAGAAGCGGCATGCGGGCATAGGGTTGGTGATCATACACTTTCCAGCGCCAGGCTGAGAACAATTCCTCTGGGATTTAGAAAAGGTGAATATGGGGGTAGGTACAAAACTACACATTGTGGATGGGTGGCAAACCAGTTTTGGACCAGAACAGCCCGGTGAAAACTAACATTGTCCCATAAAACCACAAATCTAGCAGGCTCCTGTTCTGGATCAGGGACAAACATTGTGTAAATTGTATCCAGAAAAGTGAGCATATGGCTGGTGTTGTACGGACCCAGTGTGGCATTATGATGGAGGACCCCGTTTTGAGTGATGGCAGCACACATAGTTATATTACCCCCACGCTGTCCAGGGACATTGGGAATTGCCCTCTATTACATTTCTTCTGCAGCGCCTGGTTTTGGTGAGTTTGAAGCCAACCTCATCCACATAAATAAATTCATGGTGGATTACATGGGCATCCAGCTCCAATACTCTCTGTAACAGACAAAAGGATATACAGATGAGTAAATATGGTATGTCTGAAGTACTGGAAGTAGTGTTGCATACATAACTCTACAAAGTCATGTCGCATATTCTTGACTCAGTCAGAATTTCTCTCAAATGGCACCTTGTAAAGTTGTTTCATCGTCACTCGGTGCCGTTGGGGGATGCGTTGTGTGGTCGACAGGCTGACAGCATTGATGTTGTTAAATATGGTGTCAATATTCAAGATATGCTCTCTTATCTCTCTAATCCTTATTGCATTGTTGGCCAAAACCATATTTAAAATTGCAGTATCTTGTACATCTGTAAACAAGCGTCCTCGTCCTCCATGATGTCTTTGCCTTTCCACTCTGTACAGAATTCAAACACAGTACGTCTTCAGCATAGGAACTCTAAACAATGTACAAAAACATGTAGTACAGCATGATAACCAACCTCATTCATTCAATGCAGTGCAGTGAATGGATGGCTTAGAGTTAAATGTTTATGCAATATTATGCAGTCATACGTATTTTACAGTACATTACTGTAATGCTAAAATAGTCATTAGATAGTTGCATACCTGTTCTCATTTCTGAAGGTTCGAATAATGGACGCCACTGTAAATCGACTCAAGTTGGGCTGGACTCTCAGTCCAGCCTCTCTCATGGTCAAACCGTGGTTGATCACATGATGAACAAGTGTTGCCCTAATCTCATCAGCGATGGCTCTCCTTCCTTCTCTTCTTTTCCCTCATCCTCTTCTTCCTCTTCCTCTCCCTCCTACTCCTCTTGCTCTCTGTCCATTGTTGGCATCCATTGTTCAAAACAGGTCATCTGACCTTTGACCTATTTATAGGCCTATACTACAGTAAAGCAGTGATTGGTTAGTGATCAGTTAAGCTATTAGTGTTTGCACATGTGAGGAGTGTGTGTGTGACCTGGTGAATAAGTGTAGCATTTTGATTGGTTGTGTTTGGAAAGGAAAGCAAGTCACTTCCTGTTAGATTTTTGTGTTTTCGGTAAAGAATTGTGTGTAGTGTTTTGAAAAAATTTTTTATGCAACTTTGACAACTGAGTCAAAGGCTGAGAAATAGCTTATGGTTTTAGATATTTGGTGTGTAGTTTTGCACTTTGATTGAGAGTTTTCAAAAATCGTGATGACATGAAAATATTTTGTGTGTAAGCAGTTGGAAAAAAAATGTAATTTGATCAGTTTCTCACTGCAGGAATATAATCCTGCAGCAAAAGGACATTTGAATTATTAGATGGACTATAATTCATGGACATTTTTGTAGAAATGTATAGATTTTTTGTCGGGATAAATCAAGTCTGAAATTTTAAAGTGGAAATAGAATACACAACAATTTGCATTTCCTGCTGCGTAGGAAAAATGTATGCGATAGCAGAGTGATCAAATTCTGATATAACATCTGTACTGACAACTGCAGAAACCTTACAACAAAGTTACATTACAGAAGTGCTGTAGTACTCAAGTGTCGATTTTATGATATATGCGAAATGTAGACACCAGCACTTGTTGTTTTCCTCTGCATGTTATTACTTTACAAAGCTGCTTGACATCACTATACATAAACTGTATAACCCAACACTGAACTGTGTAACCCAATAGATCCTTCGGGATGGGACGCCGAGAAGGGCACGACACTGAACTGTGTGTGTGTGTGTGTGTGTGTGTGTGTGTGTGTGTGTGTGTGTGTGTGTGTGTGTGTGTGTGTGTGTGTGTGTGTGTGTGTGTGTGTGTGTCTGTCTGTCTGTCTGTCTGTCTGTCTGTCTGTCTGTCTGTCTGTCTGTCTGTCTGTCTGTCTGTCTGTCTGTCTGTCTGTCTGTCTGTCTGTCTGTCTGTCTGTCTGTCTGTCTGTCTGTCTGTCTGTCTGTCTGTCTGTCTGTCTGTCTGTCTGTCTGTCTGTCTGTGGTTTTGAACTCGTTTACCTCATGTTTTTTTCTATTGACTATGTTGTTTCCCAATGTCTGCCTCCTCCCCCAGAAATGACGGACAGGCAGCAAAGTTGCCAAAAGTTGATTTGATTTGCCCTTCTCAGTGACAAACGATACCATCTACCCTAACATGATAGATAACCCCCAGTGTCTGTCAAGCTCAGGAACATGACTGAGCTCCATAGCGAAGGGCCAACACACCTTGAATTATAGACATCTAATTCACACACACTGACACCTGCCCTCTGCGCTACCTGCAGTCTAGCACCGCACCTGCCTGGCCTGAACACCTGCAGTGCGACCTACCAGGGATTCAGGTCCTCCCCTTGTGCGCCCTCCACCCTCCCACCCCCCTTTTGTCACACTTCAGCTGGAAACACCACCCCTGTATGAGCGAGAGGAGCATTCTGGGAGCAGGTGAACTACAGTAGCCCGAGGTAACAGAGGAGCATTCTGGGAGCAGGTGAACTACAGTAGCCTGAGGTAACATAATTACGCCATAGATACTGTTTAAAGTGGAACGAGAACACAATGTCTTTTCACAGGCCTTTTGCAGGTGTCAACCTTGTATCTACAAAGATGTTTTTCTTATATATATAGCTTTATATATCGTTTTTTACAGATAAAGAGAAAGGATGGAAGTGGGGAAAGATAGAGGTTGTGTCAAATAGTAATAAGCTGGATTTGAACCTACATCGACACGTATACATGTATGCCAGAGGCTGAGGTATTACCGCTACACCAGTCAGGCCCTGAGAGAGAATTCAACACATTATGCCGGTTGTGTGATTTCATCAAATCAAAGTTAATTTGTCACGTGCACCGAATACATCAGCGCAGTCCAAGGCACCCCAAATGGTGAATAGCAGAGTCCCTGCCCATCTCCTGAAAACATCTAAACCCCAACCTCTACTTTTGTTATTGTTTTTTATCACTTAATAAATAAAATAAATAAAATAAAAAATGTATATGTCACATGCGCCGAATACAACAAGTGTAGACTTTATCGTGAAATGCTTTACAGACAAGCCCTTAACCAACAGTGCAGTTCAAGAAGAAGAAAATATTTACCAAGTAGACTAAAACAAAGACTAATAATAAAAGTAACACAATAAGAATAACGAGGCTATAAACAGGAGGCACCGGTACCTAGTCTGTGTGCGGTGGTACAGGCTAGTTGAGGTAATCTGTACATGTAGGTGGGGGCAAAGTGACTAGGTAACAAACAAACAGTGAGCGTGCAAAAGGGAGGGGGGTGTCAATGTAAATTGTCCGGTGGCGTTTTTATGAATTGTTCAGCAATCTTATGGCTGGTGGGTAGCACCTGTTGAGGAGCCTTTTGGTCCTAGACTTGGCGCTCCGGTACCGCTTGCCGTGCGGTAACACAAAAAACTCTGATACCGCCTATTATATCCTGGATGGCAGGAAGCTTGGCCCCGGTGACATATTGGGCCGTTCGCATGACCCTCTGTAGAAACTTATGGTCAGATGCCGAGCAGTTGTCATACCAGGCGGTGATGCAACCGGTCAGGACGCTCTCGATTGTGCAGCTGTAGAACCTGTTGAGTATCTTGGGACCCATGCCAAATATTTTCAGTCTCCTGAGGGGGAAAAGGTTTTGTTGTCTCCTCTTCACGACTGTTTTGGTATGTTTGGACCAGGATAGTCCGTCGGTGATGTGGACACCAAAGAACTTGAAACTCTCAACCCGCTCCACTATATTCCTGTCGATGTTAATGTGGACCTGTTTGGTATGCCTTTTCCTGGAGTCCATGATCAGCTCCTTAGTCTTTCTCACATTGAGAGACAGGTTTTTGTCCTTGCACCACACTGCCAGTTCTCTGATCTCCTCCCAATAGGCAGTCTCATCGTTGTCGGTGATCAGGCCTACCACTGTTGTGTCGTCAGCAAACTTAATGATGGTGTTGGATTCGTGTTTGGCCACACAGTCGTGGGTTAACAGGGAATACAGGAGGGGACTAAGTACACACCCCTGAGCATTCTCACATAGGTGTTTGTTTTGTCCTGGTGAGAAAGGACAGTGTGGAGTGCGATTGAGATTGCATCATCTATGGATCTGTTGGGGCGGTATGCAAATTGGAGTGGGTCTAGGGTGTCCGGGGAGGATCCTGTTGATGACCAGCCTTTCGAAGCACTTCATGGCTACCAACGTGAGTGATACCAACGGTAATCATTTAGACAGGTTACCTTCGCTTCCTTGGGCACAGGGACTATGGTGGGCTGTTTGAAACATGTAGGTATTACAGACTCGGTCAGGGAGATTTTGAAAATGTCAGTGAAAACACTTGCCTGTTGGGCCGTGCATGCTTTGACTACACCTTCTGGTGATCTGTCTGGCCCAGAGGCTTTGTGAATGTTGACCTGTTTAAAGGTTTTGTTCATATCGGCTACCGAGAGCGTTATCACACAGTCATCCAGAACTGCTGGTGCTCTAGTGCATGCTTCAGTGTTGCTTGCCTCGAAGCGAGCATAAAAGGCATTTAGCTCAAATGGTGGGCTCGCATCACTGGGCAGCTCGCGTCTGGGTTTCCCTTTGCAGTCCGTAATAGTTTTCAAGCCCTGCCACATTTGACGAGCGTCAAAGCCGGTGTAGTGGGATTCAATCTAAATCCCTTATTGATGCTTTGCTTGTTTAATGGTTCGTCTGAGGGCATAGCGGGATTTCGTATAAGCGTCCGGATTAGTCTCCCACTCCTTGAAAGCATCAGTTCTAGACTTTAGCTCGATGCGGATGTTGCCTGTAATCCATGGCTTCTGGTTGAGGAAAAAAAATGGCTTACTACGAATGTGTTATGTGGTTGTGCCACCTAGCTATCTTAAGATGAATGCACTAACTTTAAATCGCTCAAATGTAAATGTAAGGTTTTGGGGAACTTTCATCTTGTCCTTCCCTGCCCGAATCCCATCCTTCTCTTTCCCTGTCTCTCTGTCTCTCTGTCTCTTTGTCTTTCTCTTGCGCTCTCTCTCTCTCTCTCTCTCTCTCTCTCTCTCTCTCTCTCTCTCTCTCTCTCTCTCTCTCTCTCTCTCTCTCTCTCTCTGTATAACGCTATCATATTGATCCAACTACCAGATCAGAATGGCTAAACCCTCTCCCTATCTCCCCCGCCAGGTGCTGTCACTGGGTGCCGACGTCCTCCCAGAGTACAAGCTCCAGGCACCTCGTATCCACAAGTGGACCGTCCTCCACTACAGCCCCTTCAAGGCGGTGTGGGACTGGCTCATCCTGCTGCTGGTCATCTACACGGCCATCTTGACCCCTTACTCCGCCGCCTTCCTACTCCACGACCAGGAAGAGGCAGCCATGTTGAACTGTGGCTACTCGTGCTCGCCACTCAACGTGGTCGACCTCATCGTGGACATCATGTTCATCGTGGACATCGTCATCAACTTCAGGACGACATACGTCAACACTAACGACGAGGTGGTCAGCGCCCCGCTGAGGATAGCGATCCACTACTTCAAGGGCTGGTTCCTCATCGACATGGTGGCGGCCATCCCCTTCGACCTGCTCATCTACCGCAGCGGAGAGGAGGTGAGGAATTGGGGATAGGGAAGTGCATTGTGGGTAATCAAGTTTTGTGAGGACAACCTGTGTTGGAATGCATCTTAAGTTACGGGGATTGTCAGATATGAATCTTGGTTTTAAAGGTTTGATTTCGTATTTAAGGGTGGTTAGATATATTGACCTGTAGATAACCACAAATAATGAAAGCTATTTGCAATTAGCTTTTGGGACCTCCAAAATAAAAACTCCCTTCAATTACTCCATTATTAATGGACCTCCAATGAACTACAAGTCAGGGATATCCCCACAAAGGCTCCGGAGCAGAAAAACAACTATGAAAGTTTGTACTGTCAACCTTCTTGACAATGTTTAATTAATTGAACCTCAAGTGGCCAGTGAGCCAAGGAAGTGGACATTCCCCGCAGCAGAGGACTATCATTTATTGTGAAGTGAGGAACTAGGCTTTCTGCCAAGCAGGGATGTAATCGGGTCCTTGTTAATTTGCTGTATAGACGTGGTGGGGGCTCCTCAAGACAAGTATAATGGGTGGGAATAACAGAACCAACCAACAGCACAGTAAATCATGGGGAGGGTTCATGGGAAGATCTCCGCTAGTACAGACCACGGTCTCAGTGCTGCTGAGGGGATCCGGTACAAGTGTAGGGCAGAGGATGGTCCACAGCACATTTGATAAATTTCACTAATGTAATTTATCCTGAACGGACAATAAAGCAATTTTAACTTTGAACTGACCTCCAGACTCAGTAGCCTCGGTTTTTCTAATGACTGCCTTGCCTGGTTCACCAACTACTTTGCAGACAGAGTTCAGTGTGTCAAATCGGAGGGCATGTTGTCCGGTCCTCTGGCAGTCTCAATGGGGGTACCACAGGGTTCAATTCTCAGGCCGACTCTTTTCTCTGTATATATCAATGATGTTGCTCTTGCTGCGGGCGATTCCCTGATCCACCTATACGCAGACGACACCATTCTGTATACTTCTTGCCCTTCCTTGGACACTGTGCTATTTAACCTCCAAACGAGCTTCAATGCCATACAACACTCCTTCCGTGGCCTCCAACTGCTCTTAAACGCTAGAAAAACCAAATGCATGCTTTTCAACCGTTCGCTGCCTGCACCCGTACGCACGACTAGCATCACCAGCCTGGATGATTCCGACCTAGAATATGTGGACATCTATAAGTACCTAGGTGTCTGGCTAGACTGCAAACTCTACTACCAGACTCATATCAAACATCGGCAATCCGAAATCAAATCTAGAGTCGGCTTTCTATTTCACAGCAAAGCCTCCTTCACTCGCGCCACCAAACCTACCCTAGTAAAACTGACTATCCTACCGATCCTCGACTTCGGCGATGTCATCTACAAAATAGCTTCCAATACTCTACTCAGCAAACTAGATGCAGTTTATCATAGTGCCATCCGTTTTGTTACTAAAGCACCTTATACCACCCACCATTGTGACCTGTATGCTCTTGTCGGCTGGCCCTTGCTACATATTCGTCGCCAGATCCACTGGCTCCAGGTCATCTACAAGTCCATGCTAGGTAAAGCTCCGCCTTATCTCAGTTCACTGGTCACAATGGCAATACCCACCCTATGCTTTATCTTGGCCAGGTCGCAGTTGCAAATGAGAACTTGTTCTCAATTAGTTTAATATAGGTGAAATAAAAAAAATAACAGGGCTATCCAATCTGCAGAAGGCCAGTGTGGGTCCAGGCTTTTGGTCCAGCCAAGCAGTCAGACATCTGATTCAACCAATCGACTAATAATAGTCTTCAATCAAGACTTTAATGAGTTGAATCAGCTTTGTTACGGCTTGTATGGAGCAGAACTCTGCAACACAGGACCTCCCAAGGTAAGATTGGACACTAAACAAACTGTTTCTCCTCTCTCTTGCCAGACGACCACTCTGATTGGCCTGCTGAAGACGGCCCGCCTTCTCCGGCTAGTCCGCGTGGCGAGGAAACTGGACCGCTACTCAGAGTATGGCGCCGCCGTCCTCTTCCTGCTCATGTGCACGTTCGCCCTCATCGCCCACTGGCTGGCGTGCATCTGGTACGCCATCGGCAGCGTGGAGCGCAACGGCAGCATCGGCTGGCTCCACACACTGGGCGAGTCGTTGGGGAAACATTACAACGACACGGTGCGGGGCTCGGGCCCCTCCATAAAGGACAAGTATGTCACAGCCCTCTATTTCACCTTCTCCAGTCTGACCAGCGTGGGCTTTGGCAACGTCTCCCCCAACACCAACTCTGAGAAGATATTCTCCATCTGTGTCATGCTCATAGGATGTAAGTACCACGTTCCCTCGTATGTGCTGGAGGGTAAACTATAAGGGATGGATAAATTCATGCTACTGTGATTTAATTGGTTAACAATAGGATGGTGTCGCATCTGCTTGTATTTACTTGGTTACTTGTTTTGTTGCAGTGTTCGCTGTCTTGGTCTGCTGCTAACAGTTTGAATGAGAATGTGTGATAAAACTGGTTCAGTGTGGTTAAAACTGGTTCAGTGTGGTTAAAACTGGTTCAGTGTGGTTCAAACTGGTTCAGTGTGGTTAAAACTTTTCAGTGTGGTTAAAACTGGTTCAGTGTGGTTAAAACTGGTTCAGTGTTAGAATTAGGATAAGAGGAAGGTAAGGATCATTGTAGGGTGTTATGTCTGTTTTAATATGCCTCACCAAGAAGACCATCCCTCTCAGTTCTGCAGTCAGCAGTGGTCACATTTCAACATGGAGGATCATTATTACAGTGCCTTCGGATTCAGATACATTTACTTTTTTCACATTTTGTTACGTTACAGCTTTATTCTAAAATGTATTACATTTGTTTTTTTTCCTCATTAATCTACACACAATACATAATGACATCACAATAACCCATAATGACATCACGATACCCCATAATAACATCACAATACCCCATAATGACAAAACAAAAACAGGTTTTTAGAATGTGTTTCTAATTTATTCAAAATTAAAAACCGGAAATATAATATTTATATAAGTATTCAGACCTTTTACTCAGTGCTTTGTTGAATCACCTTTGGCAGCGATTACAGCCTTGAGTCTTCTTGGGTATGACGCTACAAGCTTGGCACACCTGTATTTGGGGAGTTTCTCCCATTCTTCTCTGCAGATTTTCTCATGCTCTGTCCGGTTGGATGGGGAGCGTCGCTGCACAGCTAATTTCAGGTCTCTCCAGAGATGTTCGAACAGGTCCGGGCTCTGGCTGGGCCACTCAAGAACATTCAGAGACTTGTACCTCCTGCGTTGTCTTGGCTGTGTGCTTAGTGTCGTTATCCTGTTGGAAGAGGAACCTTCGCCCCAGTCTGAGGTCCTGAGCACTGCTCTGGAGCAGGTTTTCATCAAGGATCTCTCAATACTTTGCCCAGTTCATTTTTCCCTCGATCCTGACTAGTCTCCCAGTCCCTGCCACTGAAAAACATCCCCACAGCAGCATGATGTTGCCACCACCATCCTTCACTGTAGGGATGGTGCCAGGTTCCCTCCAGACGTGATGCTTGACATTCAGGTCAAAGAGTTTAATATTGGTTACAACAGACCAGAGAATCAGGTTTCTCATGGTCTGAGAGTCTTAAGGTGCCTTTTGACAAAACTCGAAGCAAGCTGACATGTGTCTTTTACTGAGGAGTGACTTCCTTCTGGCCACTCTAGTATAAAGGCCTGATTGGTGGAGTTCTGCAGAGATGGTTGTCCTTCTGGAAGGTTGTCCCATCTCCACAGAGTGTACTCTGGAGGGGTACTTCGGGTACTTCAGGGGTACTCCAGGGGTATTTCAGGGGTACTCCAGGGGTACTCCAGGGGTATTTTAGGGGCACTCCAGGGGTATTTCAGGGGTATTTTTGGGGCACTCCAGGGGTATTTCAGGTGTACTCCAGGGGTACTCCAGGGATATTTCAGATGTACTCCAAGTGTACTCCAGGGGTACTCCAGGGGTATTTCAGGTGTACTCCAGGGATATTTCAGATGTACTCCAGGTGTACTCCAGGGGTACTCCAGGGGTATTTCAGGGGTACTCAGGGGTACTTCAGGGGTACTTCAGGGGTACTTCAGGGGTACTCCAGGGGTACTCCAGGGGTATTTCAGGGGTATTTCAGGGGTACTCCAGGGGTATTTCAGGGATATTCCAGGGGTATTTTAGGGGTACTTCAGGGTACTCCAGGTTCCAGGGTATTTCAGGTGTACTCCAGGGTACTCCAGGGGGGATACTCAGGGTAATTCAGTGGAATTCAGGTATCAATTACATCACAGACATGGTTTGACTGCCATGTACCAGGGGCTATTTCAGGTTACTCCATGGGTCCTCCAGGGGTCTGCTCTAGGGGTTTCAGGGGTACTAACTGGTCTGAGATACTATAGGGTTTTTCCCAGGGTGCACTCCAGAGGTATTTCAGGGGTATTCTGGGGCTCCTCAGGGGTAATCATTTATTCCTGCAGCACTGATGTACTCCAGGGGTATTTTTGGTAGGTGTACTCCATCATCCAGGGGTACTTCAGGGGTATTTCAGGTACTTCACACCCAGATGTACTCCAGAGGTACTCCAGGTTCATCCGTTTTCAGGTGATCCCCAGGGGTACCCACTGAGGCTCCAGCGGCTTTCAGGGGTATTTCAGGGGTACGCCTGGGGTACACCAACGGGTATTGATATACTCCAGGGGTCACACCAGGCACTTAACATTCAGCTGGTGGCACAGTAAGAGAGAAAGGAACCACTGATATAATTGGGGAGAACAGGTTTATGGTAACACACACACTGACTCACACACACACACAGACACTCAATTACACAATGGTATCAATTACATCACAGACATGGTTTGATGCCATTCCATTTGCTCCGTTTCAGCCATTACTATGAGCCGTCCTCCTCTGCTCTAGAGCCTGTTTACAACCACTAACTGGTCTGAGATACTATAACGTTTGTTCCCATGGTGCAGTAGAGAGCAGTTGTATTCTGCCGCTCCTCAATAATCATTTATTCCTGCAGCACTGATGTACACCAAATTTTTGGTACACAGACACACACACTGTCACCATCATCCAGAGGTTGTACACTCAAACACACCAGGTACCACACCCAGATGCTACAGGTCCGAGAGTTCATCCGTTTCCATCAGATCCCCAACCCACTGAGGCAGCGGCTGGAGGAGTACTTCCAACACGCCTGGTCCTACACTAACGGCATTGATATGACCGCTGTGAGTCACACACACACTTAAACCCACATACATGCACACTCAAACAGACACAGACACACACACACAGACACACACACACACACACACACACACTCAAACACACACACACTCACACACATACACACAAACACACACACACACTCACACACACACACACACACACACACACACACACACACACACACACACACACACACACTAAACATACACACTCAAAAACACACACAGCACATTGACATCCAAACAGTGCATAGACGTAAAGATATGCATCTCTGTCTCTCTCTCTCTGTCTCTCTCTGCATGAATGCTCTCTAATACTTTCTCTCTCACTGCTGTCTCTGCTCTCTGTCTCACTCACACTCTCTGCATGAATCTCTCTCTCACACACACACGTGCATGAATGCTACGAGTAATACACACACAATGCACACAAACTTTATTTTTTCTGCAGTCTTTTATAGACATTTAATAGTTGATCTAAGAGAGTCTGACCTCTCTCTGTCTGTCTGTCTGTCTGTCTGTCTGTCTGTCTGTCTGTCTGTCTGTCTGTCTGTCTGTCTGTCTGTCTGTCTGTCTGTCTGTCTGTCTGTCTGTCTGTCTGTCTGTCTGTCTGTCTGTCTGTCTGTCTGTCTGTCTGTCCGGCCGTCCGTCCGTCCCTCTCTCTCTTTTTCTCTCTCTCTATCTCTGACTGAGCCTAGACTCTCGACTCTCTATCTGAGCCTAGACTCTCTCCAACACGCTTTAAGTTCCAACTGTAATAAAAATATTATGGAAGTGATTCTTTCGGGAAACAGATTCCCCAACATGAAATTGCAATATTCCGTCTGAATTCCTGTGTGTTTGACTTAATAAATCATTTACAAGATACAGCCAAGTTGCTTGTTTTCTCAACTTCCTCATTATGTTGTGTTGAGAAGCGTATTGGATTAGTAAAATGTTTGCTGACGTGATTATAACGGTGGTCATGATGTAACCCCTCCTCACGTCTGTCTGACTGAATCAGTCATAGCCTCTGTCTTTAAATGATGACCTCATTAGTCTAACTGAGCTGGGTCGGTTGGATAGAGATGGACTAGAGTGGGAGTATTAAGGTTAAAGAAGAGGGGGTGTTTCCAGAAGTTGGTCTGACAGCTTTGTCCCAGAGTCACACAGAAACCTTCCGCTCCTTCATCTGAAATGTGTCTCCTTGTCAGAATGGGGAAATCATTAATAAGGCTTGTAGTATTCATTAAATAAAACATATTTTAAAAGCCTTTACAAGTGAAAGTATATCAGCAGATTGCTGACTAAATATTGCAGTTGTTTTGGGGTAATATTTGCTAGGATGCTACGTATCAGACAACTACATTTTTTACAGAATATGTGTATGTTTGTTATTCAGCAGTGATGTCTCAGTTGGTAGAGTGTGGCTCTTGCAACGCCAGGGTTGTGGGTTTGATTCCCGCAGGGGACAAGTAAGAAATATGTATCCACTCAATACATTCTGTAAGTTGCCCTGGATAAGGGTGTCCTTTAAATATTTAAGTTAGTATCACCCTCTCTCCCCCTCTCCCTCCCCCTTCTCTCCCCCTCCCTCCATCCAATCTCCCCACCACTCCCCACCATTCCCCTTTCTCTCCCCCTCTCTCCCACTCTCTCTCCCCCTCTCTGTCTCCCTCACCCTCCCACTTAAATACTCACTCTCTCTCTCTCTCTCTCTCTTTCTCCCCCTCCTCCTCTCTCCCCTCACCCCCTCCATTCCCCTTTCTCTCCCCCTCTCACCCTCTGTCTCCCTCCCCCTTTCTCTCTCCCTCCCCCACATCTTTCCCTCTCTCTCTGCCTCCCTCCCCCTCCCTACCTCTCTCTCTACCAGGTGTTGAAGGGGTTCCCAGAGTGTCTCCAGGCTGACATATGCCTCCACCTTAACCGTACCCTCCTGGAGAACTGCAAGGCCTTCAAGGGCTCCACGAAGGGCTGTCTGCGGGCCCTGGCCATGAAGTTCAAGACCACCCACGCCCCGCCTGGCGACACCCTGGTGCACGCCGGCGACGTGCTCACCGCCATCTACTTCATCTCCCGTGGCTCCATCGAGATCCTCAGAGGCGACGTGGTGGTGGCCATCTTGGGTGAGGATGATAGACAGGAACTACTGTCAACCCAAATAGAATAGGTTCATGTATCAACCTAAAGGGGAAGGAGTAGAAAACTGAATGTGGCATATACAGACATTGATCCTTCTGTAGCTCAGTTGGTAGAGCATGGCGCTTGTAACGCCAGGGTAGTGGGTTCGATCCCCGGGACCACCCATACGTAGAATGTATGCACACATGACTGTAAGTCGCTTTGGATAAAAGCGTCTGCTAAATGGCATATATTATTATTATTATTATAGATTCAGATGTGTGCCAGGGAACCAAATAAATACAAATGAACCAACAGAGCCATCTACTGGCAGCAATTGGTCCTACTTGTCATATAGCTTCAAGAACTGGGCACTCAAGAAGGGTGAAAGGCTATCTCACTAAACAAACACTAGTACTGTGGACCATTTTAATAATTTCAAATCTTTAGGTTTGCCGTCTGACTTCCCAGTAATATAAAAAAGTAGGACTGTTTATAACATTTGCATTTTTAATATACAGTACCGGTCAAATGTTTGGACACACCTACTCATTCAAGGGCTTTTCTATATTTTTACTATTTTTACTATTTTCTACATTGTAGAATAATGAAGACATACAAATTATGAAATGACACATACGGAATCTTAGTCAACCTTTGCCTTGATGACAGCTTTGCACACTCTTGGCATTCTCTCAACCAGCTTCACCTGGAATGCATTTCCAGCAGTCTTGAAGGAGTTCCCACATATGCTGAGCACTTGTTGGCTGCTTTTCCTTTGCTCTGCGGTCCAACTCATCCCAAACCATCTCAATTGGGTGGAGACCAGGTCATCTGAAGATGCACGTCTCCATCACTTTCCTTCTTGGTCAAACAGCCCTTATACAGCCTGGAGGTGTGTTGGGTCATTGTCCTTTGAAAAGCAAATGATAGTCCCACTAAGCGCAAACCAGGTGGCATGGCGTATCGCTGCAGAATGCTGTGGTAGCCATGCTGGTTAAGTGTGCCTTGAATTCTACATAAATCACAAGTAAGTGTGTCCAGACTTTTGACTGGTACAGTGTGTAAAATACGGTACTATGTCCTCCCGTCTGCCACAGGGAAGAATGACATCTTTGGCGAGCCTATCAACCTGTACGGGCGGGCTGGAAAGTCCAATGCTGATGTGAGAGCGCTGACCTACTGTGACCTCCATAAGATCCACAGAGAGGACGTCCTGGAGGTGTTAGACATGTACCCAGAGTTCTCCGACCACTTCTGGATGAACCTGGAGATCACCTTTGACCTTCGGGATGTGAGTGTGTCTTCTGCCCTGATTGCAAGAACTTTTCCTCATATCTTAAACTTCACAACCATAAAATAAAAAGTATATTCATATATGAATTGATGAATACAAATTAGGGAATTAATGAATTTGTAAGTTATTTCCATTGTGCATTGAGCAGCTATTTTACACATTGATACTATATAAGTCCTTTATCCTCCGTGATGTTTCAAGATGTCTTTGCTTTGTTAATCCCTGCAGGCCAATATGATTCCAGGCTCTCCAGAAAGTGACAACTCAGACTGTGTAGGATTCAACAAACTGCGCAGACGCAAATTATCCTTCCGGCGCCGGACAGAGAAGGGTAACCATCCCTTCCACTCCTTCGTCTCTGTTTATGAGAGCTAATATAACTATCCATTGCTTCTCTCTCTCTCTCTCTCTCTCTCGGTGAAGAGGAAAACCCACTAACCACGCTTAGTCGTAGGTCACAAATCAACTTTTCAGATCCCATCCAGTGTGTCACCATCTCTTCCTTCCTGTTTCTTCTCTCAGACGACGCCGATGCAGGAGAGAATAAAAAGGAGAGATCCAACAAGCCAGTTCAGCGTAGACGGAAGGAGGCGGCCAGTAAGCAGGGGGTGGGGCTTAAGCCAGACTGGGAGGGACCTCGGAGTTCAGTGTCCACCCACTCCAGCAGTGGCGAGGGGGAGGAGTCTGTGGTCACATGCCCCGGCCCTCAGTCAGCTCTGTATGAGATGTCCCCGGCTCAGGCCACCTCTCTGATCTTTAGGGACAATCCAGAGGGGGAGGGGGAGGGGGACCACAAGGGGGGCAACACCTGCAATGCACTCTCAGGTGGGTCTGGGCACACACACACAGACACACAGACACACAGGCACACAGACACACAGACACACAGACAAACAGACAAACATACACACACATACACACACAGACACACAGGCACACACAGACAGACAGACAGACAGACAGACAGACAGACAGACAGACAGACAGACAGACAGACAGACAGACAGACAGACAGACAGACAGACAGACAGACAGACAGACAGACAGACAGACAGACAGACAGACAGACAGACAGACAGGCAGGCAGGCAGGCAAGCAGACATACACACACAGACACACAGACACACACAGACAAACAGACAAACAAACACACACACACACATACAGACAAACAGACACACAGACACACACACAGACAAACAGACACACATACACACACAGACAAACTGCCACACACAGACAAACATACATACACACACACACACAGACACACATACAGACACACACAGGCACACAGACACACATAAACACACAGACAAACATACACACAGACAGACAGACAGACAGACAGACAGACAGACAGACAGACAGACAGACAGACAGACAGACAGACAGACAGACAGACAGACAGACAGACAGACAGACAGACAAAAAGACACACAGACACACACAGACAAACAGACAAACAAACACACACACACAGAAAAACAGACACACAGACACACACACAGACAAACAGACACACATACACACACAGACAAACAGACACACACAGACAAACATACATACACACACAGACACACATACAGACACACACACAGACACACACAGGCACACAGACACACAGACACACAGACACAGACACAGACAAACAGACACATACACAGACAAACAGACACACACAGACAAACAGACACACAGACACACAGACACACACACAGACAAACAGACACACACACAGACAAACAGACACACACACAGACAAACAGACACACCGGCAAACAGACACACACAGACAAACAGACACACAGAGACAAACAGACACACACAGACAAACAGACAGACACACAGACACATACAGACAAACAAACATACATACACAGACACACACACAGACACACACAGACAAACATACACACACACACACAGACACACACACAGACACACACACAGACAAACAGACACACAGACATGGACACAGGGACACACAGACACACAGACACACACATAGACAAAGAGGCACACAGAGAAACAGACACACAGACACACACAAAGAGACACACAGACACACACAGACACACACACAGACAAACAGACACACAGAGAGACAAACATACAGACACACAAACACACACACAAAGACAAACAGACACACAGACACATTTACCGACAAACAGGCACACAGACACACACCGACACACACAGACACACAGACAAACAATATAAAACAATAGAATATGCCTTCATACCCTATTCTCCCCTTTCTCCCCTCTCTCCCTCTCTTCTTCACAAACAGGAGCATTTTCAGGGGTCTCAAACATCTTCAGTTTCTGGGGGGAGAGTCGGGGCAGTCGTGAGTACCAGGAGTTGCCTCGCTGCAGCCTGCCTTCCTCCCCCCCTCTTAACAATATCAGCCGCAGGCAGCGCACCGAGCTGGACAACAGACTGGACCTGCTGCAGCAACAACTCAACAGGTACAGAGACATGTAGGGACAGAGACATGTAGAGACAGAGACATGTAGAGACAGAGACATATAGAGACAGAGACATGAAGGGACAGAGACATGTAGAGACAGAGACATGCAGGGACAGAGACATGTAGAGACAGAGACATGAAGGGACAGAGACATGTAGAGACAGAGACATGCAGGGACAGAGACATGTAGAGACAGAGACATGAAGGGACAGAGACATGGGCACAGGGACAGAGACATGCAGGGACAGAGACATGTAGAGACAGAGACATGAAGGGACAGAGACATGTAGAGACAGAGACATGCAGGGACAGAGACAGAGACATGTAGAGACAGATGGGCAGAGGCAGGACAGGCACACAATGACAGAGACAGGGGCAGGACAGGGGCACAGGGACAGAGAGAGGGGCAGGGACAGGGACAGAGACAGAGACAGGGGCCAGGATTGGGGCACAGGGACAGGGACAGGGGCAAGACAGGGACAGGGACAGGGACAGGGATAGAGACAGGGGCAGGATTTGGGCACAGGGACAGGGACAGGGACAGCAATAAGGGCAGGGGCTGGACGGGGGCACAGGGACAGAGACAGAGACAGGGGCAGGAGTGGGGCACAGGGACAGAGACAGAGACAGGGGCAGGATTGGGGCACAGGGACAGAGACAGGAGCAGAGACAGGGGCAAGACAGAGACAGGGACAGGGACAGAGACAGGAGCAGGGCAGGGACAGGGACAGGGACAGAGACAGGAGCAGGGACAGGGACACGGACAGGGACAGGAGCAGGGACAGGGACAGGGACAGGAGCAGGGACAGGGACAGGGACAGGGACAGGGACAGGAGCAGGGACAGAGACAGAGACAGTGGCAGGAGAGGGGCAGGAACAAGGGCAGGACTGGATGGTTTTACATCTAACCGTTGTTTCAACCTGGTTTACAATTCAGTTATACATCTTACCGTTGTTTCAGCAATGGGGTTGAGATCTGGTGACTG
Organism: Oncorhynchus gorbuscha; assembly: GCF_021184085.1. Taxonomy (NCBI): domain Eukaryota; kingdom Metazoa; phylum Chordata; class Actinopteri; order Salmoniformes; family Salmonidae; genus Oncorhynchus; species Oncorhynchus gorbuscha. Next base: position 76,008,348 of record NC_060184.1, on the reverse strand, counting down.
AGACAGCCATGGCATGTGGTTTACGTCATTTTCCTGCTCATCAAACCATTCAGTGACCACCCGTACCCTGTGGATGGGAGCATTGTCATCTTATGGAGACATAGTCCAGCATTTTTATACATGACCCTAAGCATGATGGTACAGCGCATTCGGAAAGTTTTCAGACCCCATAACATTTTGTTATGTTACAGAATTATTCTCAAATGGATCCAATTGTTTTTTAAATCATCAATCTACACACAATAACCCATAATGACATCACAATAACCCATAATGACATCACAATAACCCATAATGGCATCACAATAATCCATAATGACATCACAATAACCCATAATGACATCACAATAACCCATAATGACATCACAATAACCCATAATGACATCACAATAATCCATAATGACATCACAATAACCCATAATGACATCTAAATAACCCATAATGACATCACAATAACCCATAATGACATCACAATAAGCCATAATGACATCACAATAACCCATAATGACATCACAATAACCCATAATGACATCACAATAATCCATAATGACATCACAATAACCCATAATGGCATCACAATAACCCATAATGACATCACAATAACCCATAATGACATCACAATAACCCATAATGAGATCTAAATAACCCATAATGACATCACAATAACCCATAATGACATCACAATAACCCATAATGACGTCACAATAACCCATAATGACATCACAATAACCCATAATGACATCACAATAACCCATAATGACATCACAATAATCCATAATGACATCACAATAACCCATAATGGCATCACAATAACCCATAATGACATCACAATAACCCATAATGACATCACAATAACCCATAATGACATCACAATAACCCATAATGAGATCTAAATAACCCATAATGACATCACAATAACCCATAATGACAAAGCAAAAACAGTTTTTTTTTAAAGTTCAGCAAATTTATTAGAAATAGAAAACTGAAATATCGTAACAAAATGTGGAAAAAGTCAAGGGGTCTGAATACTTTCCAAATGCGCTGTAGGTTAATTGATTAATTAACTCAAGAACCACACCTGTGTGGAAGCACCTGATTTCAATATACACCTACTCAATCGCATGGTGAATGAAGTAAACTACACTGAACAAAAATATAAACACAAGATGTAAAGTGTTGGTCCCATGTTTCATGAGCTGAAATAAAAATATCCCTGAAACGTTCCACACGAATAAAACTTTCCACACGAATAAAACGTTCCACACGAATAAAACTTTCCACACGAATAAAACGCTCCACACGAATAAAACTTTCCACACGAATAAAACGTTCCATACGAATAAAACTTTCCACACGAATAAAACGTTCCATACGAATAAAACGTTCCATACGAATAAAACGTTCCATACGAATAAAACGTTCCATTCGAATAAAACGTTCCATACGAATAAAACGTTCCATACGAATAAAACGTTCCATTCGAATAAAACGTTCCATACGAATAAAACGTTCCATACGAATAAAACGCTCCATACGAATAAAACGTTCCACACGAATAAAACGTTCCATACGAATAAAACGCTCCATACGAATAAAACGTTCCACACAAATAAAACGTTCCATACGAATAAAACGCTCCACACAAATAAAACGTTCCACACGAATAAAACGCTCCACGCGAATAAAACGTTCCATTCGAATAAAATGCTTATTTCTCTAAAATGTGTTTACATCCCTGTTAAAATAATCCATCCACCTGACAGGTGTGGCATATTAAAACGCTGATTAAACAGCATGATCATTACACAGGGGCACCTTGTGCTGGGGACAATCAAAGGCCACAGATATCTCAAGTTTTCAGGGAGCGTTGCC
>NC_060184.1:75316476-75368976 GCF_021184085.1 Oncorhynchus gorbuscha | reverse complement strand
GTTTATCAATAATGAGACATAGCTTATTTGTGATATATGCAGTGGGTGACTTTTTGGCTGACCTCTTGTAAATATTTGGACTGTAACTGATTGTCTCTGGCAGTGTGACAGGTGTGTATGAGCCGTGATCGATTTACGGAACATTGGCAGTGTGGTGTCACATTTGTAAGCGTTAAAAAAACAACTGTTTGCCCAATAACCCTTACAAGTCTCTCCTGTGTGCAGGAATGTGTGGCACGTGTGGTTGCATGCCTGTGTGTTGTGTGCATGTTCCATAACTGTGTGTGTTGTGTGCATGTTCCATAATTGTGTGTGGTCACTCCCCAGGGAAGGGGGAGTTCCTTTTCCACTAACACACATGCTGACTGGCCCATGTGACATACCAGGGTTTCGCAACAAATTCTATCACCTAGATACCACACCAACAACCCAATATAAACTCTATATGGATATACGATTATTTTCCAATGCCAAGACATTTTAGCGATCATTTTGTGATGCGTTCAGTCCCCTCTGTGAAATGACAATAGCAGAGGGTTGTTGATTTTCACGTTGTGTACTGGTCAGTGGTCAGTGGTCACACATTGCACAGTGACATCAGAGAGGAAGAGGCGAAGTCAGTATATACCATGATCTTTGGTGACCTCCACCTTTTGGCCTTAGCAGGATGTGGAAAGTAAATTGAAAATGACCTAAAAAGGCTAGTAAAATAGACCAACTATTCTCTTGGCTGATGGATTTACACTGGTAATGTCAGCTCTCTGCCAGTTCAGTGCTAGATTACACTGGTAATGTCAGCTCTCTGCCAGTTCAGTGCTAGATTACACTGGTAATGTCAGCTCTCTGCCAGTTCAGTGCTAGACTACACTGGTAATGTCAGCTCTCTGCCAGTTCAGTGCTAGATTACACTGGTAATGTCAGCTCTCTGCCAGTTCAGTGCTAGATTACACTGGTAATGTCAGCTCTCTGCCTGTTCAGTGCTAGATTACACTGGTAATGTCAGCTCTCTGCCAGTTCAGTGCTAGATTACACTGGTAATGTCAGCTCTCTGCCTGTTCAGTGCTAGATTACACTGGTAATGTCAGCTCTCTGCCTGTTCAGTGCTAGATTACACTGGTAATGTCAGCTCTCTGCCAGTTCAGTGCTAGATTACACTGGTAATGTCAGCTCTCTGCCTGTTCAGTGCTAGATTACACTGGTAATGTCAGCTCTCTGCCAGTTCAGTGCTAGATTACACTGGTAATGTCAGCTCTCTGCCAGTTCAGTGCTAGACTACACTGGTAATGTCAGCTCTCTGCCAGTTCAGTGCTAGACTACACTGGTAATGTCAGCTCTCTGCCAGTTCAGTGCTAGACTACACTGGTAATGTCAGCTCTCTGCCAGTTCAGTGCTAGACTACACTGGTAATGTCAGCTCTCTGCCAGTTCAGTGCTAGACTACACTGGTAATGTCAGCTCTCTGCCAGTTCAGTGCTAGACTACACTGGTAATGTCAGCTCTCTGCCAGTTCAGTGCTAGATTACACTGGTAATGTCAGCTCTCTGCCAGTTCAGTGCTAGATTACACTGGTAATGTCAGCTCTCTGCCAGTTCAGTGCTAGATTACACTGGTAATGTCAGCTCTCTGCCAGTTCAGTGCTAGATTACACTGGTAATGTCAGCTCTTTGCCAGTTCAGTGCTAGATTACACTGGTAATGTCAGCTCTCTGCCAGTTCAGTGCTAGATTACACTGGTAATGTCAGCTCTCTGCCAGTTCAGTGCTAGATTACACTGGTAATGTCAGCTCTCTGCCAGTTCAGTGCTAGATTACACTGGTAATGTCAGCTCTCTGCCAGTTCAGTGCTAGATTACACTGGTAATGTCAGCTCTCTGCCAGTTCAGTGCTAGATTACACTGGTAATGTCAGCTCTCTGCCAGTTCAGTGCTAGATTACACTGGTAATGTCAGCTCTCTGCCTGTTCAGTGCTAGATTACACTGGTAATGTCAGCTCTCTGCCAGTTCAGTGCTAGATTACACTGGTAATGTCAGCTCTCTGCCAGTTCAGTGCTAGACTACACTGGTAATGTCAGCTCTCTGCCAGTTCAGTGCTAGATTACACTGGTAATGTCAGCTCTCTGCCAGTTCAGTGCTAGATTACACTGGTAATGTCAGCTCTCTGCCAGTTCAGTGCTAGATTACACTGGTAATGTCATCTCTGCCAGTTCAGTGCTAGATTACACTGGTAATGTCAGCTCTCTGCCAGTTCAGTGCTAGATTACACTGGTAATGTCAGCTCTCTGCCAGTTCAGTGCTAGATTACACTGGTAATGTCAGCTCTCTGCCCGTTCAGTGCTAGATTACACAGGTAATGTCAGCTCTCTGCCAGTTCAGTGCTAGATTACACTGGTAATGTCAGCTCTCTGCCAGTTCAGTGCTAGATTACACTGGTAATGTCAGCTCTCTGCCAGTTCAGTGCTAGATTACACTGGTAATGTCAGCTCTCTTCCAGTTCAGTGCTAGACTACACTGGTAATGTCAGCTCTCTGCCAGTTCAGTGCTAGATTACACTGGTAATGTCAGCTCTCTGCCAGTTCAGTGCTAGACTACACTGGTAATGTCAGCTCTCTGCCAGTTCAGTGCTAGACTACACTGGTAATGTCAGGTCTCTGCCAGTTCAGTGCTAGATTACACTGGTAATGTCAGCTCTCTGCCAGTTCAGTGCTAGATTACACTGGTAATGTCAGCTCTCTGCCAGTTCAGTGCTAGACTACACTGGTAATGTCAGCTCTCTGCCAGTTCAGTGCTAGACTACACTGGTAATGTCAGCTCTCTGCCAGTTCAGTGCTAGATTACACTGGTAATGTCAGCTCTCTGCCAGTTCAGTGCTAGATTACACTGGTAATGTCAGCTCTCTGCCAGTTCAGTGCTAGACTACACTGGTAATGTCAGCTCTCTGCCAGTTCAGTGCTAGACTACACTGGTAATGTCAGCTCTCTGCCAGTTCAGTGCTAGATTACACTGGTAATGTCAGCTCTCTGCCAGTTCAGTGCTAGATTACACTGGTAATGTCAGCTCTCTGCCAGTTCAGTGCTAGATTACACTGGTAATGTCAGCTCTCTGCCAGTTCCGTGTAGATTAGAACATGAAATAAGTCTTCTCTCTCCGGGGCCCTCGGTCACACTTCCATTTTGTCCCCTGGGCTGGTCTGCATTCAACAGAGAAACAGGCTGTCACCATCACTCCATGTACCACAGCAGTGACCTCTGCCTCATTTGCTTTTGTTTATTGCAGCCCGCTGCTACATTTGGGCTGTGTGATACAGGCTGCACAGACCCCTCTCCTTCTGCCCACAAGTTGAATTGTATTGAGTAATTAAGCCATGAGATCAGATGTGATTTTTCTGCCAGCCAGACACACTGACGTCAAGGGGAGATAGGAGCGGGACGAGGTCATAGTCCAGAATAGATCTCTGCTGTTAAATTGCTGAGACTGACTAGCTACCAGTCCTCAACTGCCCCCTACTGTCCCCTTGCAGACTATTCCTAAATTGTACTCTACAGTAAAGCAAACTAGCTGGTATCTAATTCAATTTATTGACCAGAAATGTAAAGGGATTGTTCAGCCCCAAAATCAAAGTTAGTCAGATGTTCATGTTTTCATAGCTCAGATGTGGATGAGTCCACGTTCAACAATACAATCTCTTCAGTAGATTTACATTTACATTTACATTTAGATCCCAAATGAATGGAAAACAATGGTACCAATAATGGCTCCAGACAGAACTACATTTTGTAGATTCCTGGGGCTTATTAAAAAATAGTCATATTTGGTATTTTACTAGGATCCTCATTAGCTGTTGCAAAAGCAGCCGCTACCCTTCCTGGGGTCCACACAAAACATGACATAATACAGAATTATATAATACAGAACGTCAATAGACAAGAACATGTCAAGGACAGAACTACATACATTTTTTTTAAAGGGACACGTTGCCTACATATCAATGCATACACACAAACTATCTAGGTCCAATAGGGGAGAGGCATTGTGCCGTGAGGCGTTACTTTATCTGTTTCTTGAAACCAGGTTTGCTGTTTATTTGAGCAATATGAGATGGAAGGAAGTTCCATGCAATAAGGACTCTATATAATAGTGTACGCTTTTTTGAATTTGTTCTAGATTTGGAGACTGTGAAAAGACCCCTGGTGGCATGTCTGGTGGGATAAGTGTGTGTGTCAGAGCTGTGTGTAAGTTGACTATGCAAACAATTTGGTATTTTCAACACATTAATGTTTCTTATAAAAATAAGAAATTATGCAGTCAGTCTCTCCTCAGCTCTTAGCCAGGATGGCATGCATAGTATTAATATTAGCCCTCTGATCATAATGAAGAGCAAGACGTGCCGCTCTGTTCTGGGCCAGCTGCAGCTTAACTAGGTCTTTCCTTGCAGCACTGGACCACACGACTGGACAATAATCAAGATTAGACTAAACTAGAGCCTGCAGAACTAGCTTTTTGGAGTGTGGTGTCAAAAAAAAACATCTTTATTAGGGCTAGACCTCTCCCCATCTTTACAACCATTGAATCTATATGTTTTGACCATGGCAGTTTACAATCTAAGGTAACACCAAGTAATTTAGTCTCCTCAACTTGTTTAACAGCCACACCAGTTTATTACTGGCCACCCATTCCAAAACAGTTTGAAACTCATTAAGGGTTTCAGTGACTTCATTAGCTGTGGTTGCTGATGCGTATATGGTTGAATCATCAGCATACATGGACACACATGGTGTTTTTTAATGCCAGTGGCAGGTCATTGGTAAAAATAGAAAAGAGGGCCGAGAGAGCTGCCCTGCGGTACACCACACTTTACATGTTTGACATTAGAGAAGCTTCGGTTAAAGAAACCCCTTTGAGTTCAATTAGATAGATTGCCCTATCATGGATTCAGAGCTGAGTTTGAAAAGCGATAACACACACACTACCATTCAAACGTTTGGGATCACTTAGAAATGTCCTTGTTTTCCATTAAATCATACTTGAAATGAGTTGCAAATGAATAGGAGATATAGTCAAGACATTGACAAGGTTATAAATATATTTTTAATTGAAATAATAATTGTGTCCTTCAAACTTTGCTTTCGTCAAAGAATCCTCCATTTATTTAACCAGGCAATTCAGTTAAGAACAAATTCTTATGTTCTATGACAGCCTAGGAACAGTGGGTTAACTGCCTTGTTCAGGGGCAGAATGACTGATTTTGTACCTTGTCAGCTCAGGGATTTGATTTTGCAACCTTTCGGTTACTAGTCTAACGCTCTAACCACTAGGCTACGCTGCCACCCAATTTGCAGCAATTGCAGACCTTTGGCATTCTAGTTGTCAATTTGTTGAGGTAATCTGAAGAGATTTCACCACATGCTTCCTGAAACACCTCCCACATGTCGGATTGGCTTGATGGGCACTTCTTACGTACCATATGGTCAAGCTGCTCCCACAACAGTTCAATAGGGTGGAGATCTGGTGACTGTGCTGGCCACTCCCTTATAGACAGAATACCAGCTGACTGCTTCTTCCCGAAATAGTTCTTGCATAGTTTGGAGCTGTGCTTTGGGTCATTGTCCTACTGGAGGAGGAAATTGGCTCCAATTAAGCGCCATCCACAGGGTATGGTATGGCGTTGCAAAATCTTGTGATCGCCTTACTTCTTCAAGATCCCTTTTACCCTGTACAAATCCCCCCACTTTACCACCACCAAAGCACCTCCAGACCAACACATTGCCTCCACCATGCTTGACAGATGGCGTCAAGCACTCCTCCAGAATCTTTTCACTTTTCTGCGTCTCACAAATGTTCATCTTTGTGATCCGAACACCTCAAACTAAGATTTGTCTGTCCATAACACTTTTGCTCATCTTAATATTTTATTTTTATTGGCCAGTCTGAGATATGGCTTTGACTTTGCAACTCTGCCTAGAAGGTCAGCATCCCGGAGTCGCCTCTTCACTGTTGACGTTGAGACTGGTGTTTTATGGGTACTATTTAACGAAGCTGCCAGTTGAGGACTTGTTCTGTCGCTGTTCTGTGAAGGGAGTAGTACACAGCATTGTACAAGATCTTCAGTTTCTTGGCAATTTCTCGCATGGAATAGCCTTCATTTCTCAGAACAAGAATAGACGGACGAGTTTTAGAAGAAAGCTCTTTGTTTCTGGCCATTTTGAGCCTGTAGTCAAACTGTTAGCTTCTAATTCTCAGAGTAAACAACTCAACGGACACTAGAAAAGCTTAACCAAGTTTTATTCTTCCCAAAGGGTCGATACAGCTGTATTCAGACAACGACCATTTCACACACGCACTGATATTTAACCCTTTCTCATAGGCTGAGTCTCCTCCACATCTGAACAGCCAATGCATCTCTGTTGCTAGACAGAACCTTAGGGATATCTGTTCTTTCTCACTTCATCAGACCTGACCGTTACCCCAAAATGCTCACTCCTCCCCAACTCAAGGCTCTCATGGCGATTGATACCAGACTGTGTCTCTTCTCCTTCCAGAGGATCCCTGATAGCTAACAATAACATACAGTGCCTTGCGAAAGTATTCGGCCCCCTTGAACTTTGCAACCTTTTGCCACATTTCAGGCTTCAAACATAAAGATATAAAACTGTATTTTTTGTGAAGAATCAACAACAAGTGGGACACAATCATGAAGTGGAACGACATTTATTGGATATTTCAAACTTTTTTAACAAATCAAAAACTGAAAAATTGGGCATGCAAAATTATTCAGCCCCTTTACTTTCAGTGCAGCAAACTCTCTCCAGAAGTTCAGTGAGGATCTCTGAATGATCCAATGTTGACCTAAATGACTAATGATGATAAATACAATCCACCTGTGTGTAATCAAGTCTCCGTATAAATGCACCTGCACTGTGATAGTCTCAGAGGTCCGTTAAAAGCGCAGAGAGCATCATGAAGAACAAGGAACACATCAGGCAGGTCCGAGATACTGTTGTGAAGAAGTTTAAAGCCGGATTTGGATACAAAAATATTTCCCAAGCTTTAAACATCCCAAGGAGCACTGTGCAAGCGATAATATTGAAATGGAAGGAGTATCAGACCACTGCAAATCTACCAAGACCTGGCCGTCCCTCTAAACTTTCAGCTCATACAAGGAGAAGACTGATCAGAGATGCAGCCAAGAGGGCCATGAACACTCTGGATGAACTGCAGAGATCTACAGCTGAGGTGGGAGACTCTGTCCATAGGACAACAATCAGTCGTATATTGCACAAATCTGGCCTTTATGGAAGAGTGGCAAGAAGAAAGCCATTTCTTAAAGATATCCATAAAAAGTGTCGTTTAAAGTTTGCCACAAGCCACCTGGGAGACACACCAAACATGTGGAAGAAGGTGCTCTGGTCAGATGAAACCAAAATGGAACGTTTTGGCAACAATGCAAAACGTTATGTTTGGCGTAAAAGCAACACAGCTCATCACCCTGAACACACCATCCCCTCTGTCAAACATGGTGGTGGCAGCATCATGGTTTGGGCCTGCTTTTCTTCAGCAGAGACAGGGAAGATGGTTAAAATTGATGGGAAGATGGATGCAGCCAAATACAGGACCATTCTGGAAGAAAACCTGATGGAGTCTGCAAAAGACCTGAGACTGGGACGGAGATTTGTCTTCCAACAAGACAATGATCCAAAACATAAAGCAAAATCTACAATGGAATGGGTCAAAAATAAACATATCCAGGTGTTAGAATGGCCAAGTCAAAGTCCAGACCTGAATCCAATCGAGAATCTGTGGAAAGAACTGAAAACTGCTGTTCACAAATGCTCTTCATCCAACCTCACTGAGCTCGAGCTGTTTTGCAAGGAGGAATGGGAAAAAATGTCAGTCTCTCGATGTGCAAAACTGATAGAGACATACCCCAAGCGACTTACAGCTGCAATCGCAGCAAAAGGTGGCGCTACAAAGTATTAACTTAAGGGGGCTGAATAATTTTGCACGCCCCCTTTTTTTCAGTTTTTGATTTGTTAAAAAAGTTTGAAATATCCAATAAATGTCGTTCCACTTCATGATTGTGTCCCACTTGTTGTTGATTCTTCACAAAAGAATAGAGTTTTATATCTTTATGTTTGAAGCCTGAAATGTGGCAAAAGGTCGCAAAGTTCAAGGGGGCCGAATACTTTCGCAAGACACTGTACATGTGGATTATCTTGTTCCTGTAGTGTTTGTAAACACCCTGGAAAGGTTGATTAATAACCTGAACCAGATTGCAGGCACTGGTTACAGTGAGAAGCTTCCTCTTGAGCGGACAACTTGACAACTTGACTTTAGATGTGCCAAGTCAACCTGAAAACAATAACACTTGACATAAGATACTCATAAATGCTTCACCGTAAGAACAGAGTAACATCATACCACAATGAGATAGAAAAGACATCTGAGAAAAGTTCACCAAAAACGTTGCTGTCAACAATATCAACTTTCATGACAATTGACAAATAAATTAGAATAAAATATATCCCCTGCTAAATACATAATATTAAATATATTAATAATAAATACACTCTTCAATAGATTTAATAATATAAATACCAACTTTGAATAAAAAATATTAACAACTACCTTTCAATAATAACTCAGTAATTTCACTTGTTATAAAAAGGCTTCACTAAATGTTTTACAAAAAAAGTTACAAAACTCAAGAGGTCCTCGTGTGTGCTACAAAACCGTTTGAGGTGATAATCTCACAGGAATGAAATTTGGGACATGAATGAACATTATTAGTTTTAAAAGTACGGCCGCACACAACCCCTGTGTGTGTGTGTGTGTGTGTGTGTGTGTGTGTGTGTGTGTGTGTGTGTGTGTGTGTGTGTGTGTGTGTGTGTGTGTGTGTGTGTGTGTGTGTGTGTGTGTGTGTGTGTGTGTGTGTGTGTGTGTGTGTGTGTGGACATCCTCTGTGTTCCTCAGGCATGCACGGTGCTGAATGGTCCAGGGATGATGGTAATGGGGCTGTAGGATTCAGCCTGATGTACAGCCAGCTCCCTAGCAGACACCAGCTCTGGACAAACACCACACACACATGTCACAATATAACACATGCACACATATGTCACAATACAACACACGCACACACAAAACGCATGCATGTTTGTTAGTGAAGTAAAACAACATTGGAATGCGATATCTATTTTTTTTTCTCTGTTCTCTCTGTCAGCTCTCACCTAGCAGTTTGGAGAGCATGTGAGCTGCAGTACTGTAGTCTGCCTCCAGGGGCAGCAGAGAGTAGAAGGTGACCTTGCCAAACCTAAGGAGGAACGAGGACACCACACTGAAAGCTGCAGAGAGGGAATGATAACCATGTCTAAAATACTGCCCAGACTGTTCCAGATAGATAGAATAGACAGAGCATAGAGTAATGGGTGAGTTAGAATAGATGGAGCAGTACAGTGATGGGTGAGATAGATATAGAATAGATGGAACAGTACAGTGATGGGAGAGATAGATATAGAATAGATGGAGCAGTACAGTAATGGGAGAGATAGATATAGAATAGATGGAGCAGTACAGTGATGGGAGAGATAGATATAGAATAGACAGAGCATAGAGTAATGGGTGAGTTAGAATAGATGGAGCAGTACAGTGATGGGTGAGATAGATATAGAATAGACGGAGCAGTACAGTGATGGGAGAGATAGATATAGAATAGACGGAGCAGTACAGTGATGGGAGAGATAGATATAGAATAGATGGAGCAGTACAGTAATGGGAGAGATAGATATAGAATAGACGGAGCAGTACAGTGACGGGGGAGATAGATATAGAATAGATGGAGCAGTACAGTGACGGGGGAGATAAATATATAGAATATATTTATCAGTACAGTGATGGGGGAGATAAATATAGAATAGATGGAGCAGTACAGTGATGGGAGAGAGATAGATATAGATATAGAATAGATGGAGCAGTACAGTAATGGGAGAGATAGATATAGAATAGACGGAGCAGTACAGTAATGGGAGAGATAGATATAGAATATACAGAGCATAGAGTAATGGGTGAGTTAGAATAGATGGAGCAGTACAGTGATGGGTGAGATAGATATAGAATAGATGGAGCAGTACAGTGATGGGAGAGATAGATATAGAATAGATGGAGCAGTACAGTAATGGGAGAGATAGATATAGAATAGATGGAGCAGTACAGTAATGGGAGAGATAGATATAGAATAGACGGAGCAGTACAGTAATGGGAGAGATAGATATAGAATATACAGAGCATAGAGTAATGGGTGAGTTAGAATAGATGGAGCAGTACAGTGATGGGTGAGATAGATATAGAATAGATGGAGCAGTACAGTGATGGGAGAGATAGATATAGAATAGACGGAGCAGTACAGTGATGGGAGAGATAGATATAGAATAGATGGAGCAGTACAGTAATGGGAGAGATAGATATAGAATAGACGGAGCAGTACAGTGACGGGGGAGATAGATATAGAATAGATGGAGCAGTACAGTGACGGGGGAGATAGATATAGAATAGATGGAGCAGTACAGTGACGGGGGAGATAGATATAGAATAGATGGAGCAGTACAGTGATGGGAGAGAGATAGATATAGATATAGAATAGATGGAGCAGTACAGTGACGGGGGAGATAGATATAGAATAGATGGAGCAGTACAGTGATGGGAGATAGATAGATATAGAATAGACGGAGCAGTACAGTAATGGGTGAGAGATAGAGATAGATATAGAATAGATGGAGCAGTACAGTGATGGGTGAGATAGATATAGAATAGACGGAGCAGTACAGTAATGGGTGAGAGATAGAGATAGATATAGAATAGATGGAGCAGTACAGTGATGGGTGAGATAGATATAGAATAGATGGAGCAGTACAGTGATGGGAGAGAGATAGATATAGAATAGATGGAGCAGTACAGTAATGGGAGAGATAGATATAGAATAGACGGAGCAGTACAGTAATGGGTGAGAGATAGAGATAGATATAGAATAGATGGAGCAGTACAGTGATGGGAGAGAGATAGATATAGAATAGATGGAGCAGTACAGTGATGGGAGAGAGATAGATATAGAATAGATGGAGCAGTACAGTGATGGGAGAGATAGATATAGAATAGATGGAGCAGTACAGTGATGGGAGAGATAGATATAGAATAGATGGAGCAGTACAGTGATGGGAGAGATAGCTATAGAATAGATAGTTTAACCAAAATATGCCACAAGACCTAGAATTGCCTTATGTGTCTCCCACAAAAAAAGGTTCACTGTTATTAGCTAACTTTTTTGATGAATTTAAGCAGGCTTACACCTTTGTGTTGTCTGAAAACTTGTGCTAGGCCACGCAGTCGTAGGTGAACAGGGAGTACTGGAGGGGACTAAACACACACACCTGAGGGCCCCCGTGTTGAGGATCAGTGTGGCAGATGTGTTGTTGCCTACCCTTACCACCTGGAGGTGGCCCGTCAGGAAGTCCAGAATCCAGTTGCAGAGGGAGGTGTTTAGTCCCAGGGTCTTTGAGAACACTATGAGCTTTGAGAGCAATATGGTGTTGAATGATGAGCTGTAGTCAATGAACAGCATTCTCGTGTAGGTGTTCCTTTTGTCTACGTGGGAAAGGGCAGTGTCGAGTGCGATTGAGATTGCGTCATCAGTGGATCTGTTGGGGCGGTATGCATGCATTAGTGTTTCTTGTCTCGAAGTGCACATAGAAGTAATTTTGCTCGTCTGGTAGGCTTGTGTAACTGGCCAGCTCGCGGCTGGGCTTCCCTTTGTAGTCCGTAATAGTTTACAAGCCTTGCCACATCCGACGAGCATCGGAGCCGGTGTAGTAGGATTCAATCTTAGTCCTGCATTTACGCTTTGGCTGTTTGATGGTTCGTCTGAGGGCATAGCGGGATTTCTAATAAGCGTCCTGGTTAGAGTCCCTCTCCTTGAAAGCGTCAGCTCTACCCTTTAGCTCAGTGTGGATGTTGCCTGCAATCCATGGCTTCTGGGTGGGGTATGTACGTACGGTTACTGTGGGGGCAACATCATCGATGCACTTATTGATGAAGCCAGTGACTCTTCAATGCCATTGGATGAGTCCCGAACATATTCCAGTCTATGCTAGTAAAACAGCCCTGTAGCTTAGCATCTGTGTCATCTGACCACTTCTGTATTGATTGAGTCACTGGTACTTTCTGCTTTAGTTTATGCTTGTAAGCAGAGGAATATGGAGGATATAATTATGGTCAGATTTTCCAAATGAAGGGTGAGGGAGAGCTTTGTACGCATCTCTGTGTGTGGAGTAAAGTGTGGAGTAAAGGTGGTCTAGAGTTTTTTTTCTCCTCTTGTTGCACATGTAACATGCTGGAAGAAATGAGGTCAAACGGATCTCAGTTTTCCTGCATTAAAGTCCCCGGCTACTAGGAGCGCCACCTCTGGATGAGCATTTTGTTGTTTGCTTATGACCGTATACAGCTCGTTGAGTACCGTCTTAGTGCCTGCATCGGTTTGTGGTGGTAAATGGACAGCTACGAAAAATATAGATGAAAACTCTCTTGGTAAATAGTGTAGTCTACAGCTTATCTTGAGATACTCTACCTCAGGCTAGCAAAACCTTGAGACTTCCTTAATATTACATTTTGCGCACCAGCTGTTATAGTCAAACAGACACAGGCCGCCACCCCTTGTCTTACTGGAGGCAGCTGTTCTGTCGTGTCGATGCACAGAAAAACCAGCCAACTGTATATTATCCATGTTGTCGTTCAGCCACGACTCGGTGAAACACAAGATATTACAGTTTTTAATGTCCCGTTGGTAGAATCATCTTTAACGGACCTCATCCAGTTTATTCTCCAATGATTGCACGGAGGCCAATAGGATGGATGGTAGAGGCAGGTTACCCACTGGCCCGAGAAATTCTCACAAGGCACCCAGACATGCGTCCCCTGTATTGGTGTCTTCTCTTAATGGGAATGACAGGGATTTGGGCCTGGTCGGGTATCTGGAGTAAATCGTTTGCGCACGACTCACTAGAGAAAAAATATTTTTACAGTTCGAGGTAAGTAATCGCTGTTCTGATATCCAGAAGCTATTTTTGGTCATAGCAGACGGTGGCAGAAACATTATGTATAAAATAAGTTACAAACAATGGCACAAAAACACACAAAATAGCATAATTGGGTAGGAGCCAGTAAAAACGGCAGCCATCTTCCCCTGCACCTTTCTCCTCCGGTCAAGCGGGTGACCCTGAACATCATTTCTCATCCAGAAGGAAGCCACACTGGCGGTGGTAGACGATGCCCACCCCGTACTGCAGCTGGGAAGACAGATAGAGGGAGAAGCGAGGTCGGGGGAGATCGTGGCAGAGCGGAGTCACCGGGACTATCACGTAAACCATGATGTCCTCACTGCAAAAGATACACACATACACAACAACTAGCTATGATCAGAGCCATGACACAATACATCTAACTTAGCTAGCTATCCATGTTTCGTCTCGAAGTTTAGGGACCATATAGGTTGGTTAGCATAACATATTCCCCTCTGTCTCTCAGACAGAGAAAGGAGAGAGGAAGGATTGTTGTCACCATGTCTGCCCAACGTTGCCCCTCAGAAGCTCTCTGCATGTTATCCTGCTCCCTTTGGTTGCTGTCAAA
Source organism: Oncorhynchus gorbuscha (assembly GCF_021184085.1). Lineage (NCBI taxonomy): Eukaryota > Metazoa > Chordata > Actinopteri > Salmoniformes > Salmonidae > Oncorhynchus > Oncorhynchus gorbuscha. Next base: position 75,355,314 of record NC_060184.1, on the reverse strand, counting down.
CAGCATGATAATAAATACCAGAATTTGTCTAAATTGAAAGCCTCTGATGATGATGATGACCAATACACACATTACATTGACAAGATACAAAATATTAAACTCTGCCAAAGAGAATGTTAGCCTAGCTGAGCTAGCCCACTACTCTCCAAATAGTGGAAAAGCAGCTGGTGTGCCTCTGAAGACTGTTTGGAAGGTAAAACATATTTCCTCAATTCTTTGCAGATTTTTTTTCTTAGTTTGGTGTCTAGAACTTGCGTATAGATTAGCTAGCTAAATCAAGAAAAGGGTCATTGTCAGCTGCTAGTTTCAGATTCTCCACAGAGAGCAGTATTGAGCATGACCGAAATTCGCACCAGACTTAGACTGACAATGTTTAGGCTTTGACCAATCACGGAGAGTGATTGCAATTACAGAAAAGCAAATACAGGTCAACAGCATTTCGGATGTAAACAGCTGTTTTAGTTCTTAGAAGTGAAAATCATATTTATAATATTGGAAATAATTTAAATCTTAAACGTTTAATTATGTAGCTACTTTTAGATGACTTTACTTTTGTTCAAGGTGTTAAAAAGATTTGTCAAAGTTTAAAACAGCATGGTGTTTTACTTTTTGTGCTTCTCCAGCAAAAAGGGATTTTGAAATTCACACAACAATGCATTAAAGGGATTTGAGTTTTTAGTGCGTGAAAAGTGTTTGCATTTGTTGTGGAACTGGGCTGCCTTCCGGGCGTGAGCCAGGTGCCCCAGTGAAGTTGGCTCAAAACAAAAGTGATGTTGGTTACACGTGGATTAATGTGCATTAATTTAGTTTTCACATGATTTATTTTGATAAAAATATTTTATCTGGGGCTAGGGCTCCCGAGTGGTGCAACGGTCTAGCACTGCATCTCAGTGCTGGAGGAGATGTCACTACAGACCCTGGTTCAATTCCAGTCTGTATCACAACCTTCTGTAATTGGGAGTCCTATGGGGTGGCTCACAATTGGCCCAGCGTCGTTAGGGTTTGGCTGTGTTGGGCTGTCATTGTAAATAAGAATTTGTTCACGAACTGCTTGCCTAGTTTAAAAAAAAACTGACTTGCCTAGTTAATTATAGGTTTAAATGAATAAAACAACTGACTTCCCCCAAAACTCCGCTTTTACCCGTTCACGTCACGGGACCTAAGTACCCATCAGGGTTGAGCTAAATCGAACTCCCTCATTGGTAAATCACTGGACCGGGCAGAAGACCAATCAAAACGTTTCAAAGTAGAGTAATTTCCGAGTAACCCACTCAGGATGGAGCTCTATGGCGTGTCCACTTTTCTTATGGGAAGTGGTTACATGCAACGCCTCTGCGCGAGGAATGTCAGGTTGTCACTAGTTACCACAGCCACAAAGTCAAATTGGCTCTATTGAAAAATGTCATGAAAACCAACATGTGCTTTTTGGTCTTAATTTGTGTTTAGGGTTATGCATAAGGTTAGTAGTGTGGTTAAGGTTAGGTTTAAATTCCAGATAAATTGGAATTTATCTGGAAGATAAATTGTAGAAATGGGCGGGGTTTAGCCATAGTTAAGACTTTGTGGCTGTGGTAACTCGTGACGACCGAACGTCAGTGTCAGATTAAAACGAGTATAGGGTAGTGTAGTACAAATTATAAAGATTTTAAAATGGCATATAATTCCGGTAGTCCGTATAGAGGAGCTCCACAACAACAACAACAACAACAACAACAATACAACAACGCAGCGCCGGGACCGGATCAAGGTTTTCTTTGGAATATATTTCAGAGGTGAGGGAAAACACGTCTTTCGTGGCTGGCTATTCGCTTTGGTTTGAGCTTCATTTTGAAAACTGCTGCCACGGCGCATAATTGGCAGAGATAATAATAGCACAATTTATGTTCGGTTCGCATACAAAGTTATTGTTTTCATATTACAACCATGGTTCCATGAGGACATGTATTTGACAGACTGGTTTTTAATTAAATTTATTTTAATTTGCAAAAAAATATATACATATTATTGGGATTTATTTTGCCTGTCATTTGTCTCTAGTAAGTACGTTTTTTTCTCACTTCCTATTTTACTCAATAGCATTATGACATTTTCTTGACACACATACAAAGCCATAATGTTGTTCAATGGACTTATTGGAGTTGATTTAGGCAATGGCATCACATTAAAATAATCGAATAATTTACTATCGGTTTCTATTTTGTCGGGCAGTTATCCAATGAGAATAGCTTTGAGGAAACTTTATTTTACAAGAACTGACAAGAGAGCGGGCTTGACAATTTACATACAGTAATAACTGGAAAGAGCTGGCATAAGGTTGTAGTAGAAAAATAGGAAGTTGCTCTTGTCCCTGGTGGTAGTATTGAGTTATGTAATACTGCAGAGGACCCATGGTGCTTTGCTTTCTCTCAACATTAAAATGCTGGAGGCACGCAAGACCTGAAACACCTTGTTGAATAATTTATAACAGCCAGATAAGACCTAGTTCTCGTTATCTGTATTCCACCACACACTCTCCCGCCAAGCAACTCACTGTGGCTGGAACTCCCTCCCTGGGTCATATGACTTGAGTGGTCAAAGTGTAAATGCATGAGTCACTAGCAACTTGGTCCTTTCATAGCATTTCCGCTTGGCATGTGTTGTAGAATGTTCCTTTTCCACTCTCCACCTATAGGATCATCAGATTCCATCACACTGTCATGTCAAAAATGTGGGCCACAAAGACGGCCTCGAATAGAACAGCAAAGGATCAGTCTAGGATCGAGGCCCAGGTCAACATCTCTGTGACGATACAAACAATTGCTTTCACTGTCTGCCGTTAGTGAATAAGCAATGGTTTAGGGTCATGTTGTCCCCCCCCTACCATGAGCCAGCATGACATACACTGCTAAACCATTTGATTGGAAGACTATGTTCTGCCAGGCCTGTCATACCTTGAATCGCTTCATAGGAAAAACGGAGACAGATTGGGGAAATGTTAAGATTCCGATGGCTGCTGTGCTGTGTACCGATCATTTTTAGGATCTGTTCTGAACACCATTCAGCAAATGGGCAGATGGTTCCAACTTCCGCTTCAGGCCAGGAAAAGGAAACATAATGATGCTCTCGCACTTCATCTCATGTTATGTAAAACCCAGTGAGGTAAGTTAACCTGAGGTAGAGAGAGGAATAACAAGAAGTAGACCGTGTGTAGTTGGACACCGCACAGACCCTACTCTAAAAGTGTTTAATATTAGGTACACCCTCTGACCAACCTTCATCTTCTTACAGTCTGTAGGAAGTCACAAAGTGTCCCTTCGTGGAAACCGGTTTTGTCCCGTCTTGCTATGCAAAGACTGAGGTTTAGTTGGTGGGTTTGAGATGTTGCTATGTGAGTCATTCAGGATGGGATGATTGCCCTTCATTTCACAGAGGAGAAGGTTATTTCAGATCTGGAAGGCAAAGCCTCTTATTTCTGTTAATGTTCAACCCACAAAACGTCTCTCACGTCGAAACAGAACGCTTGTACCATTCTTATACTGTTAAATTGGAACATGATTTTACAAATTAGGCTAATTAGTTTGTGATGCAACACTTCTGTGACAGATAGCTCTGGGTTCTGAGATTCTACAATAGAATACGATATCTGTCTATTGTAAATTCAAAACGAAAACCTTAATTGCATCTCATCTATTTTCACTCAATGGAAAAGCCTCCTTTCTTTGGCATTGCACGCAAAATATAATAGCTAGCCTGATCCCAGATCTGTTTATGCTGCATGGTACCCAACTCCTGTGCTTGTTGTCATGCCAAACATTGCTGGCAAGACTGCACAAACAGACCATAATAGCCCTCTTGCCAACAGTCTGGCTATTACATCATACAGGAGTATAGCACTAGTAACTCGCATCAGCACACTGTTTGTATGCTGTTGGTTATTTTTGGTTTCACTTTTCACTGATCACTTTGATGGTGGCACGGGCGTCCCTGTAAAACGACACTCGTCACCATCCCCGATAAGTCGTCGTCCCTCCCGTCATGAGATCAGCACACACACACTTTCATTGAATGGAGTGTTGAGATTCTGACAAGGGGCTTTACAGCGTGGCTGTAGGATTTCAACATGGCTCTACTGTGTGTTAATACCGTTTGTCTTGTTTCCCCCCCAGAGTGGACAAGGACAGGAGCGCTGTGATATCAGACACAGAGCTGCAGCAGGCCTTATCGAACGGTACGTTCTTACTCCTCTCCACCTCAACACGGCTTCCTTCTCTCATTTCAACACCTGGTTAAGGACTGAGAGATAAGGAAAGTTGGTGGTCTGCACACAAATGTTTTGTTTTTACCTCAAAATGGCTGACCTATCAGGGGAAAAGGTCATCTGATGACACAGGGAGAGTACTTCCTGTATGAGGCAGGAAGTGTCTGACGACGGCTACCACCTGATAATCAACTCAACACCCTCTTGTTGTGGAGATATGACAGAGAGGAGTGGCTTAGCCAACACCATGAGCGCAACATGACAATCTTCCCACCAGGCTGAATGGCGAGATATGCTCAGGATTGAGTCAGTGACGTGACTGAACATCGGGTTTACATTTGGGCACCTGTTCCAACAAAGCAAACTTTGAGACCATGTTAATAATAACAATTTATTCCGAACCTCAACATTTTGAATCGATCGAGGACTTTGAAAAGGATTGAATGGATATTCTTCTGACTGTTTTTGGACACTGAAAAATAGTCAGGAGCGATGAAAGAAGCTGTTGTCTGGCAGTAGCCCTGGTTCAGAATACTGATGACTAGGCCGCGTGGAAGGCAGACAGGAACTGTGTTCACACACACACAGTCAGTCCAGTTCATTTAGTAGGGCTGTGTCATGATGAGGCTGTGCCAGTGAGACTGTGTGTGACTGACCAAGCTGCTGACTGAATGCAAGCTGTGCCCGTCCTCGGCCGTGCGCTTCACTGACCATGCCCATAGTGTTGTCACTGTCACTCTGATATTCACTCAGATCCTCACTGTCAATCTGACCCTCACCCAAACCTCACTGTTCTCGTTCTCTTTTCTTCTTGTAAAAACTGCTCTTTTCACCTCTTCTCTTATCGATCCTCCCCTCTTTCGACTCCTCTCCCGAATTCTCATCATCCCCCTTCCCCCTCGTCTTCACTTGTTTCCACTCATCTTCCTCCTTTCCTTTCTTCTTATCGATCCTCCTCTCTTGGCGCCTCTCCCCACTCTCATAGTCTCCTTCCCCCTTGTTTCCTCTAATCTTCTCAGTGAAACTCCCTGATGAGAAAGTGATAGCCACCCCGCTGTACATCACCAGTCTTTCATTAAAGGGATTTCTTTATAGGTGCCGGGGCCTTTTAGCTAGGTCTTCATATTTAACGATCCTCTTAACACCTGCTCTGTCTGCACAAAGCACCTGCCAAAATGTACCCAGACTGATATTTATGTTCTTTGATACATTTTGCGGTTTCGGAGCCCACCACTCTAGTAGTTACTGAAATCGGCAGCATTGCATTCACTGTGCTGAGTAGTTTTGAATGTGAGGTCTGCCTACGTGCCAAGAAAATCTAGACCATCTACTAATAACTATCTCCTGCATTGACTCGTCCTGAATCGCCCCTTGAACAGACTGAATAATAACACAGAACAAACATGTCTGGCTTTGACAGGAAACATGCACAATTAGGTTAGGTCCCATGTGGCTCAATTGGTAGAGCATGGAGCACGCAATGCCAGGGTTGTGGGTTCAATTCCCACGGGGGACCAGTATGAAAGAGTAGGAGAAATGTATGTACTCACTACTGTAAGTCGTTCTGGATAAGAGCATCTGCTGAATGCCTAAAATGAAATGTTTGTCTAAGGGCAGATTGTCTGGCCTCTGTGGCTCTGTGCTCAGCCCTCTGCCTCCACTTGGTGTCGGTGAGGAAAAGAGGCGATGGGGTGATTTGTCTGTCTCAAGGTCGAGCTCAACCTTGCACATGCTGTTTTTTTTAGCCTGCCTAGTAAGTGAAAGTGTGTTACTATGTTTCAATTCAAACATGTGAGTGTCTCACTGAGCCTCTCCCGTGGGGAGCTGTTCTCTCACTGAGCCTCTCCCGTGGGGAGCTGTTCTCTCACTGAGCCTCTCCCGTGGGGAGCTGTTCTCTCACTGAGCCTCTCCCGTGGGGAGCTGTTCTCTCACTGAGCCTCTCCCGTGGGGAGCTGTTCTCTCACTGAGCCTCTCCCGTGGGGAGCTGTTCTCTCACTGAGCCTCTCCCGTGGGGAGCTGTTCTCTCACTGAGCCTCTCCCGTGGGGAGCTGTTCTCTCACGGAGCCTCTCCCGTGGGGAGCTGTTCTCTCACTGAGCCTCTCCCGTGGGGAGCTGTTCTCTCACTGAGCCTCTCCCGTGGGGAGCTGTTCTCTCACTGAGCCTCTCCCGTGGGGAGCTGTGTTGCAGTCACCCTGTTTTTTGGGGTGTTTTTTTCCATGTCCCTGCTCCTTCTTCATGAGTGAACACTGGGCAACACAGTGAGAAGGCCCAGTGTGTGTACTGCACAGAGGAAACTTTATCTCACAGGCTGTAAAACCAGTCCAGACCCAGTCCCTGTCCCATCCAGCTGTAAAACCAGTCTAACCCAAGCTGTATTACCAGACTGGTCCCTGATCCAGACCCAATCCAGCTGTATTACCAGACTGGTCCCTGACCCAATCCAGCTGTATTACCAGACTGGTCCCTGACCCAATCCAGCTGTATTACCAGACTGGTCCCTGACCCAATCCAGCTGTATTACCAGACTGGTCCCTGACCCAATCCAGCTGTATTACCAGACTGGTCCTTGATCCTGACTCAGTCCAGCTGTATTACCAGACTGGTCCTTGATCCTGACTCAGTCCAGCTGTATTACCAGACTGGTCCCTGACCCAGTCCAGCTGTATTACCAGACTGGTCCCTGATCCTGACCCAATCCAGCTGTATTACCAGACTGGTCCTTGATCCTGACCCAATCCAGCTGTATTACCAAACTGGTCCCTGACCCAATCCAGCTGTATTACCAGACTGGTCCCTGACCCAATCCAGCTGTATTACCAGACTGGTCTCTGACCAAATCCAGCTGTATTACCAGACTGGTCTCTGACCAAATCCAGCTGTATTACCAGACTGGTCCCTGACCCAATCCAGCTGTATTACCAGACTGGTCCCTGACCCAATCCAGCTGTGTTACCAGACTGGTCCCTGACCCAATCCAGCTGTATTACCAGACTGGTCCCTGACCCAATCCAGCTGTATTACCAGACTGGTCCCTGACCCAGTCCAGCTGTATTACCAGACTGGTCCTTGTCATTGCAGAGGAAAGGCTTAATGAGAAGCTGTTCAGTTTACTTCACTGCAAAGCTTTGTCTCTCTTTAAACTATTTAAAAGCTGCGAACTCTTTGGCTTGTCTAAATCCTGGTGAGGACCTGGGATGATCTTTCCTGTCTCTCTCGCCCTCTGAGCAGTGAGGGTGAGTCAGCAAGCATTAGGGAACCCTGATAAATCTCTAGCACTTTCTCCGTGGTAGCAGTTCTGCTGTTACCCAAAGCATACCCAAGATAAGAACATAACGGTTGCTTAAGCCACCAGAGTTCTCCACCACTAACACTTGGCCTAATTCCCTCTTCTGGTTGTTCTGTTATGAATGGCCTGGTTCATTGAAGTCCAAAGCTATTAACCTGGCAGTCATCCTGTACGATTTAACTCTTAGGTGAAACAAATGAGGACATTAAAGCCACTATCTTCTCTTCTCTCTCTAGGTACATGGACCCCATTCAACCCAGTGACGGTCCGATCAATCATATGTGAGTAGTCTCTCATTGGACCCTTGACACACAAACAAACTTGCACAACGACAAGCCTATATTGTCCTGTTGTACTAGAATTGTTGACATGTTTTTCCCATAGCAACCAACAAACCTTAACGTTTATGTGCAGTGACATGTTTCAACCCGGCTCCCCAGTTAATTGGGAGCATGCAGCCAGTGGAGGCTGCTGGGGGGAGAATGGCTCATAATAATGGCGGGAACGGAGTGAATGGAATGGCATCAAATACATGGAAACCATGGAAACCCTGTGTTTGTCTTTGATACCATTCTGCTCCAGTCATTACCACGAGCCCATCCTCCCCAATTAAGGTGCCACCAACCTCCTGTGCATGCAGCTATCAGCAAACGGGTGTATTTCCTTCCCACAAACAAGAGGTGTTTGTCTCAAAAGGCATATCCGTCTATAATCACACACTGACCTTTTTGATTGGTTAACAAACTTAATTACACCTTCACCAACTGGATCATTCTGGAGTCCGAGAAGTGTAGTGGAATGTGAATTTTATATATATATATATATATCAAAGAAAATACAACTAGTTCTCTATTAAGTTATTTTAAAGCTCACAATAATCCCCCATTTGCTTCCCACTGTACTGGAGCCTACTGTGTAAATCTGTTGTATTCGATTGGCCATCCAGACCTTCCTTGTGATGAAGCTCTTTATTAGGATGTAATTGGATAGAACCACAGGGGAGAGTTCAAACAAGCAAGATTTCTTTAACTCTGTGTCATAACACATGATGCGAGACCTTAGCCCATTGTGTTAGTGTTCCAGCATTGAACTACACTTCCCAGCTGCTCGCTCTTCTTAGTTGTAGTTCTCAGGGGTCTAGACCTATTCAGGATGTTTTAGATAGAAATGTAATTTGTAAAGATGACATGGTGCCTGATTCTATAAGACAGAAGAAAAAAAACCACACCTATTCTACAAAGTGCATTTCTATCAGAGTGTTATTTTACATCGTTGCACCATACTGAACAGACCCAAACTTGCTCTCACTCATGTCTCCTCTATTGGCTTCCCTTTCACAGCCATGTTTGATAGGGAGAACAAAGGAGGGGTGAACTTCAATGAGTTTGCGGGTGTGTGGAAGTACATCACGGACTGGCAGAACATTTTCCGCACCTACGACAGAGACAACTCGGGCTTCATCGACAAGAACGAGCTGAAGCAGGCACTGACTGGATTCGGTGAGCAGTATGCTTTCCCTATTTGACCATACTGATGGAGGGCCAACCGTTGCATGTACAGTGCCTTGCGAAAGTATTCGGCCCCTTTGAACTTTGCGACCTTTTGCCACATTTCAGGCTTCAAACATAAAGATATAAAACTGTATTTTTTTGTGAAGAATCAACAACAAGTGGGACACAATCATGAAGTGGAACGACATTTATTGGATATTTCAAACTTTAACAAATCAAAATCTGAAATTGGCGTGCAAAATTATTCAGCCCCCTTAAGTTAATACTTTGTAGCGCCACCTTTTGCTGCGATTACAGCTGTGAGTTGCTTGGGGTATGTCTCTATCAGTTTTGCACATCGAGACACTGACATTTTTTCCCATTCCTCCTTGCAAAACAGCTCGAGCTCAGTGAGGTTGGATGGAGAGCATTTGTGAACAGCAGTTTTCAGTTCTTTCCACAGTTTCTCGATTGGATTCAGGTCTGGACTTTGACTTGGCCATTCTAACACCTGGATATGTTTATTTTTGAACCATTCCATTGTAGATTTTGCTTTATGTTTTGGATCATTGTCTTGTTGGAAGACAAATCTCCGTCCCAGTCTCAGGTCTTTTGCAGACTCCATCAGGTTTACTTCCAGAATGGTCCTGTATTTGGCTCCATCCATCTTCCCATCAATTTTAACCATCTTCCCTGTCCCTGCTGAAGAAAAGCAGGCCCAAACCATGATGCTGCCACCACCATGTTTGACAGTGGGGATAGGGTGTTCAGGGTGATGAGCTGTGTTGCTTTTACGCCAAACATAACATTTTGCATTGTTGCCAAAAAATTCAATTTTGGTTTCATCTGACCAGAGAACCTTCTTCCACATGTTTGGTGTGTCTCCCAGGTGGCTTGTGGCAAACTTTAAACGACACTTTTTATGGATATCTTTAAGAAATGGCTTTCTTCTTGCCACTCTTCCATAAAGGCCAGATTTGTGCAATATACGACTGATTGTTGTCCTATGGACAGAGTCTCCCACCTCAGCTGTAGATATCTGCAGTTCATCCAGAGTGATCATGGGCCTCTTGGCTGCATCTCTGATCAGTCTTCTCCTTGTATGAGCTGAAAGTTTAGAGGGACGGCCAGGTCTTGGTAGATTTGCAGTGGTCTGATACTCCTTCCATTTCAATATTATCGCTTGCACAGTGCTCCTTGGGATGGTTTAAAGCTTGGGAAATATTTTTGTATCCAAATCCGGCTTTAAACTTCTTCACAAGAGTATCTCGGACCTGCCTGGTGTGTTCCTTCTTCTTCATTATGCTCTCTGCGCTTTTAACGGACCTCTGAGACTATCACAGTGGAGGTGCATTTATACGGAGACTTGATTACACACAGGTGGATTGTATTTATCATCATTAGTCATTTAGGTCAACATTGGATCATTCAGAGATCCTCACTGAACTTCTGGAGAGAGGTGGCTGCACTGAAAGTAAAGGGGCTGAATAATTTTCCACGCACAATTTTTCAGTTTTTGATTTGTTAAAAAAAGTTTGAAATATCCAATAAATGTCGTTCCACTTCATGATTGTGTCCCACTTGTTGTTGATTCTGCACAAAAAAATACAGTTTTATATCTTTATGTTTGAAGCCTGAAATGTGGCAAAAGGTCGCAAAGTTCAAGGGGGCCGAATACTTTCGCAAGGCACTGTATGTGGTTCGCAAGGTCAGCCCCGATATTCCAATGCCCTTCCGTAAGGTCAACATGCATGAGTCTGGATAAAGCTACTGTATGTGCCTAAATTGTTGTGTAGATCAGTGGAGGCTGCTGAGGGGAGAAAAGCTCAAATGTCTGGAACGGAGACAATAGAAGGGTAGCATCACATGGAAACCATGAGTTTCATGTATTTGATATCATCCCACTGATTCTGTTCCAGCCATTACCACAAGCCTGTCCTCCCTAATTAAGATGCCAACCAACCTGTGGTGTAGATATAGTTATGCATTGTTATTTTTTTTGTTTGTCCTTGTATTATTAAAACGAAGTAGTGCTTTGTCCTTTGAAGTGAGCAGGATAAAGCCCTATGGATGTTACACATTGGGTAAGGGGTGTTGAACAAGGATGTGTTTCTGTAATGTTGACTGTTCTCTGTTCTCCTCCCAGGGTATCGTCTCTCAGACCAGTTCTACAATACTCTCATAGAGAAGTTTGACAGGCAGAGGAAGGGACAAGTGGCCTTCGATGACTTCATCCAGTGTTGTATTGTTCTACAGGTAACTGTTTTAATGGGCCTACTGTGCACATCCCACTGGTTGTGTAGGGCTGTAGAATGTACCGTTTTAATGGGCTGTGCACATACCACTGGTTGTGTAGGGCTGTAGAATGTACTGTTTTAATGGGCTGTGCACATACCACTGGTTGTGTAGGGCTGTAGAATGTACCGTTTTAATGGGCCTACTGTGCACATCCCACTGGTTGTGTAGGGCTTTAGAATGTACTGTTTTAATGGGCCTACTGTGCACGTCCCACTGGTTGTGTAGGGCTGTAGAATGTACCACTGGTTGTGTAGGGCTGTAGAATGTAGCGCTGTAGAATGTACCACTGGTTGTGTAGGGCTGTATAATGTAGGGGTGTAGAATGTAGGGCTGTAGAATGTACTGCTGTAGAATGTACTGCTGTAGAATGTAGCGCTGTAGAATGTAGCGCTGGTTGTGTAGCGCTGGTTGTGTAGCGCTGGTTGTGTAGTGCTGGTTGTGTAGTGCTGGTTGTGTAGTGCTGGTTGTGTAGTGCTGGTTGTGTCGTGCTGTGGAATGTAGCGCTGGTTGTGTAGCGCTGTAGAATGGAGCGCTGTAGAATGGAGCGCTGTAGAATGGAGCGCTGTAGAATGGAGCGCTGTAGAATGGAGCGCTGGTTGTGTAGCGCTGTAGAATGTAGCGCTGGTTGTGTAGCGCAGTAAAATGTAGCGCTGGTTGTGTAGCGCTGTAGAATGTTGCGCTGGTTGTGTAGCGCTGTAGAATGGAGCGCTGGTTGTGTAGCGCTGGTTGTGTAGCGCTGGTTGTGGAGCTCTGTAGAATGTAGCGCTGGTTGTGTAGCGCTGGTTGTGTAGCGCTGTAGAATGTAGCGCTGGTTGTGTAGCGCCCCGGAATGTAGCGCTGGTTGTGTAGCACCCCGGAATGTAGCGCTGGTTGTGGAGCCTACATTGTTAGCCCAGTATATACAGCCCATATTGAGATTGGACTTTGGGTTGATTCAACATGGCATCTTTTCATTTATGTACATGACATTTCAGAGACTCTTTTCAAATGAGATTTCTGACCTTGGTCAGTGGTTTTTCCTGGCCATACTGTTGTCTGTAAATTAATTAAGATGTTTTTAGCTGGTTTCCCAGACACAGAAAGCCTAGTCCTGGACTAAACTCTTTCAATGGATAATCTCCATTATGAATGTTTTTTTTAGTTCTGGACTCTGCTTAAACTGTCTGGGAAAGTGGACAACAAGGTTTATTAACAGAAATGGCATCTGTACTGGCTAGTATGTTTTAAGTCAAGATCTTCGTCTCTCCAGATCCACTGTAATATTATCTTCAATGACTTATTTTTGTATTATTCTTTTTCATTTGTCACTTTCAGAGGTTGACCGACGTGTTCAGGAGGTACGACACGGACCAAGACGGCTGGATCCAGGTTTCCTATGAACAGTATCTGTCCATGGTGTTCAACGTTGTATAGTAAAGACAAGAGCAGAACTGGACACAATTGTGCCAAAGCCAAATCCTTCCCACCTCCACAACATGTCTTCCTGGATAAAGATGACCAAAACACAAGTGGACTGGGACTCTGGGTTAGGATATAACAACATTACGTACTGTCTGTCATTGTTTATAATGTTTGTTTAATATCTGAATCTTATCTTGATAATGGTAAAGGCCTGAATATCTGTGTTTAAGGTAAACCTGCATTGTACATATCATTTAGGACAAATAACTGCATGCTTCCGGAGGACTTCTGCCAATGTTCAAAGCATGCCCTCTATCTCAGATCTATTTTGCTGAAGCCATGTTTACAAGCACTGTGACAGCAGGTTATGGTGGGGCACAAAGCCTGCTTTTAGATTCACTGACATGCCAGCTAACGCCATATTTCTATAGTCTTATTTTTAATCAGCAAATGCATTTAAGAAAAAGTTAGAGCCTATTAGGATTTTAGGTAAAAATAAGCGTATGCTTTTGTATTGCTTTTTTTGTGTGTGCATGATGCCTTAAACTGTATAAATGCAAGATTAACATTTTTTGTTAAAAAAGAAACCTGAAAAAAAAGTTGTGAGCTCTGAATTGAATGTGTGGTGGACAAAGACCAAACAGTTTTGCTGTTGAGGCAACAGTGTAACTTATTACTGTATACAATTATTGACGGAAGATCGTCAATGTGGTCCTCTGTAGCTCGGTTAGCAGAGCGTGGTGCTTGCAAGGCCAGGATAGTGAGTTTGATTCCCGGGACCACCCATACAATATGTTAAATATATGCATGAAAGCCAGTGCTAAATGGCATATTATACGATGAATGGATAAAATTGTCATGATTTATCGTATGGTACAAACCTTTGAAAGATTTGTGAAGAGGTAGATTTAGTCTGAGAGGAGTAGAGCCCCACAGTGGAGGTGTTGTAAAAGCCATAAAACCTAATGGTGACATAGGGAAATGGTTCCAATTCTTTTTCCACCATTTAGTTTTTCCCCATAGGGGATTTTAAGAAACAGGTACATTTTGACAATTTATTAATTACTACATTTAGTTAACATTAGATAGTTAATCCATAGATTCTTACCTTTGCCTAGATTTGGCAGTCTCGTCCAGATCATCATTATGGGCTCCCGAGTGGTGCAGCGGTCTAAGGCCCTGCATCTCAGTGCAAGAGGCATCCAGGTTGAATCACATCCGGCTGTGATTGGGAGTCCCATAGGGCAGTGCACAATCGGCTCAGTGTCATCCGGGTTAGGGTTTAGCCGGGGTAGACAGTCATTGTCAAAAATAATAATTTGTCCTTAAATAAAAAACAAATACATTTGTAGTTCTTTGATAGCCACATTAGCAGCTAATTAGCATTTCATTTGTTGGGGATAAATACAGATGAATATATTGATAAGTCACCTTGTCCGAGAGCGATTTCGAAGGTTATCAAAACATCACACCAGGGCAAGCTTACATGAAACAAAGCCCTTATTTGAAGTGCTTCTAAAGTCCCCTATGGGAGAAATGAATGGTGGAACAACAATTGGAACCATTTCCCTGTTTGACTGCTAGGTTTTATGGGTATTGTAGTACTCTATAGGTGGTTAAACCAAAGGTACTTCTAACGTGTGGTTAAGCACTTCTCCAGAAAATGAACCTCTGTACAGCGATGTGCACTGCAGTGCAAGAAATGGCGCAACTTTGCCCTCTCCTGTCTGCTTTGGTGTATTTGCACCGGTACATGCTCCAATTATGTACAGTATCTTCCTTCCACGTTTGCTAAGTTTCTGGGGGAACTTGCGAGGTGTCGCACATGGTTAGTAAACATTTGAAAGTTTGCCATTTTAATGTCGTTTGTAGATATGCACAAGAACATTAACTTTAAATTAATTTAGTTTCTGTGAGCTCAGCAGTTTAAGTTTTAATTTTTGCTTATCAAGCACATTTGGGGCGGAAGGTAGGTTAGAGCGTTGGACTAGTGACAAAAAGGTACTTTCCGAATGCACTGGAATTACTAAATTTCATGGAAAGTACTGAAACAATTCTCCCAAAATTGGTAGTCTAGTGGTTAGAGCATTGGGCCAGTACCCGAAAAGTTGCTAGATCGAATCACCAAGCTGACAAACTACAAATGTCGTTCTGCCCCTGAACAAGGCAGTTAAACCACTGTTCCTAGGATGTCATTGAAAATAAGAATGTGACTTGCCTAGTTAAAGTCAAGGTAAAATAAATAAACATATATGGCCCGTCAGAGGCCATAGTGTTTTATTAGCTAGCTAGAAATCCAAGCTGTCAAGCTGCTGCTGCTCTAGGCTGGTTACTTCGGAGTCTTCTGAGACACTTCAGCCGGAGAGGAATCAGAGAAAGGTAGCTAGACAACACAGCTGTCTCATATATGCAATGACATGTCTCTTGGCAGAAGAGGGCAGCAAAGACTTGCTTTCAGGCCAGATGACATGGGGCAGTGGCATGTTTGTTCATTGCGCTGACTAAGGAGCCTAGTATAATATTTGAGACATCTTATGTATTACAACATGTGGGTTTGTGTGTTGAGCTCTGCACTCAATTTACTGACCCTGACTTCCCTTGAGTTGGGCTATGAAATTGCTGTCAATATTGAACAACAACAGACTACACTACTTCAAATCTTATACAACACGACATGATTGTATTATGTGGAAATGTGTTTTGGCTCATAAACTTTTTTATTTTACCAGGTTTAGTTGACTGAGAACACATTCTCATTTACAGCAACAACCTGGGGAATAGTTACAGGGGAGAGGGATGAATGAGCCAATTGTAAAAACTGGGGATGATTAGGTGACTGTGATGGTATGAAGGCCAGATTGGGAGTTTAGCCAGGACATTGGAGTTAACACCCCTACTCTTACAATAAGTGCCATGGGATCTTTAGTGACCACAGAGAGTCAGGCCACTAGTTTAACGTCCCATCTGAAAGACAGCACCCTACAAAGGGCAATGTCCCCAATCACTGCCCTGGGGCATTGGGATATTATTTTTTTAGACCAGAGGAAAGGAGGCCTCCGACTGGCCTCCCAACACCACCTGGTCTCCCCTCCACAGACCAACCCTGCTTAGCTTCAGAAGCAAGCCAGCACTGGGATGCAGGGTGGTATGCTGCTGGCTAACTGTTGAGGTTATGATTGTAGGACGGCTGGGGTGATGTAGGATCTCCGATCACTTTTGGATGCAGCTGCCTTACTGACCCGTGTTCAGACCATAAACATGTCATGTCAACTGTACTCTCTTTGCCACAAGCCATGCCCTGTCCCAGTTCCAGTTTTGAGGGCCATTTCTTTCTATGTGATGTAGTCTCTATCCAATTGTTGTGCAGTGGCCGGGTGGACTGTGATGGTGGAGTGGTTCCGTGGTGATCGACCGGCCCGTAACACTGCTGGACGAGCTGACGGCCTTCGACAGCGACCCCAACCTGACTGTAGTGTTGCTCCATGGCAACGGTGAGACACCCTGGACCCTGCACAGACAGGAGACGACAGACAGGAGATCAACTAATTCTGACAAAGGGTCAACAGGTCAGTAATCTGATCTAATTGCTCAAAAGACCAATTTTTTTTTTTTTTTAACCTTTATTTAACCAGGCAAGTCAGTTAAGAACACATTCTTATTTTCAATGACGGCCTGGGAACAGTGGGTTAACTGCCTGTTAAGGGGCAGAACGACAGATTTGTACCTTGTCAGCTCGGGGGGTTGAGCTCGCAACCTTCCGGTTACTAGTCCAACGCTCTAACCACTAGGCTACGCTGCCTAGTGGTTACAATATCGTAATTGGGCTTCCTGTGTAAACACAGCCTATGACAACACCTGATGATGAGGATGTGTTGTCTTTCCACAGGTCCCCTACAGTTATACATGCAAAACATGACATTCATCACTCTTTCCCAGACATACAGAACAGTAGACAGCATCACTTCTTTCCCAGACATACAGAACAGTAGACAGCATCACTTCTTTCTCAGACATACAGAACAGTAGACAGCATCACTTTTTTTCTCAGACATACAAACCAGTCGACAGCATCACTCTTTCAGACATACAAAAGAGTAGACAGCATCACTCTCTCAGACATACAAACCAGTAGACAGCATCATTCTATCCAAGACATACAGAACAGTAGACAGCAAATTAGCAGGGAGGCAATGGTCACTCTCCAATTGTCCACATCACTAATGAACTGTCATGGTCCAAACACACCAAGACATTCATGAAGAGGGCACGACAACACCTATTCCCCCTCAGGAGACTGAAAAGATTTGGCACGGGTCCCCAGATCCTCAAAAGTTTCTACAGCTGCACCATCGAGAGCATCCTGACCAGATGCATCATCGCCTGCTATGGCAACTGCTCGGCATCCGACCCTAAGGCGCTACAGAGGGTAGTACAGCCCAGTCCATCACTGGTGCCAAGCTTCCTGCCATCCAAGACCTATATACTAGGCAGTGTCAGAGGAAAGCCCAAAGAATGGTCAAAGACTCCAGTCGCCCAGGTCATAGACTGTTCTCTCTGCTACCGCACGGCAAGCACTGTACTGGCACACCAAGTATAGTACCAAAATGCTCCTTAACAGCTTCTACCCTCAAGCTATAAGCCTGCTGAACAATTATTCAAATGACCACCCGGACTGTTTACATTGACCCCCCCCCCATTTGTTTTTTACACTGCTGCTACTCGCTGTTTATTTTCTATGCATAGTCACTTTACCCCTACCTATATGTAGAAATGACCTCGACTAACCTGTCCCCCCGCACATTGACTTGGTACCAGTACCCCCTGTATATAGCCTCGTTATTGTTATTTTATTATGTTACTTTTGATAATTGTCTACTTGAGTTTATTTAGTAAATATTTTCTTAACTCTATTTCTTAAACTGCATTGATGAAGGGCTTGTAATTAAGCATTTCACGCTAAGTTCTACACCTGTTGTGTTCGGCGCGTGTGACAAATAACGTTTGATTTGACTTTTTAAGGGGGGGGGTAGGAGGGGGGTGGGATAGGAGATTCTTCTACTGTCATTGACAACAGAATAATAATTCAGGTTTTGATATACAGTTGAAGTCGGGGGTTTACATACATACCTTAGCCAAATACATTTATACTCCGTTTTGTGATGGTCACTCCAATACCTTGACTTTGTTGTCCTTAAGCCATTTTGCCACAACTTTGGAAGTATGCTTGGGGTCATTGTCCATTTGGAAGACCCATTTGCGACCAAGCTTTAACTTCCTGACTGATGTCTTGAGATGTTGCTTCAATATATCCATATCATTTTCCTACCTCATGATGCCATTTATTTTGTGAAGTGCACTTGTCCCTCTTGCAGCAAAGCACCCCCACAACATGATGCTGCCACCCTCGTGCTTCACGGTTGGGATGGTGTTCTTCGGCTTGCAAGCCTCCCCCTTTTTCCTCCAAACACAACAATGGTCATTATGGCTAAACAGTTCTAATTTTGTTTCATCAGACCAGAGGACAATTCTCCAAAAAGTCCCCATGTGCAGTTGCAAACCGTAGTCTGGCTTTTTTATGGTGGTTTTGGAGCAGTGGCTTCCTCCTTACTGAGCGGCCTTTCAGGTTATGTCGATATAAAGGACTCATTTTACTGTGGATATAGATACTTTGTACCTGTTTCCTCCAGCATCTTCACAAGGTCCTTTGTTGTTGTTCTGGGATTGAGTTGCATTTTTCGCACCAAAGTACATTCATCTCTAGGAGACAGAGCGCATCTCCTTCCTGAGCGTAACGACGGCTGCGTGGTCCCATGGTGTTTATACTTGCGGACTATTGTTTGTATAGATGAGTGTGGTACCTTGAGGCGTTTGGAAATTGCTCCCAAGGATGAACCAGACTTGTGCAGGTCTACAATTGTTTTCTAAGGTCTTGGCTGATTTCTTTTGATTTCCCATGATGTCAAGCAAAGAGGCGCTGAGTTTGAAGGTAGGCCTTGAAATAAATCCACAGGTACACCTCCAATTGACTCAAATTATGTCAATTTTCCTATCAGAAGCTTCTAAAGTCATGATATAATTTTCTGGAATTTTCCAAGCTGTTTAAAAGCTTTTTTAAAGTCAACTTAGTGTATGCAAATTTCTGACCCACTGGAATTGTGATACAGTTAATTATAAGTTAATTAATCTGTCTGTAAACAATTGCTGGAAAAATTACTTGTGTCATGCACAAAGTAGATGTCCTAATTGACTTGCCAAAACTATAGTTCGTTAACAAGAAATTTGTGGAGTGGTTGAAAAACTAGTTTTAATGACTCCAATCTAAGTGTATGTAAATTTCCGACTTCAACTGTAGGTGGTGGTTCTCTCCCGGACTATCAGCCTTGTCCTAAGCATTGCAGGGGCAGTGCAGGAGACTAACAGTTGCATCTTCTATCCAATGGCTGTGGTTTGTGATACTCAGTGTATGAATGCTCTACATCAGATGCAGCCTACTATAACCCAGGTAGTTAGTCACTCAGAGCTCCATTTCGTCACAGCGGAGAGGCAAGAGTTGTATCAACCATGAGTGATAGGAGTTCTCTAAGCAAACATGACACTTTAGTGTCAAACTGAAGAGTGAAAACCCCAAAGACTTTCAACATAATTGTATGTAGTAACAATAACTACTCAACAAGTGCATGATGATGGATGACTAACTTAGAAACAACTGCTTCTCCTTTAAATGCCGCTATACTGGGGAGATGGGCCACTACTATGTACGTAGAATTTGTATCTATGTTGGTCAGAACAATGGCCAGTAAAACAGTAAAGTATTGAACTCTATGAAACAACTTGAGCAGAGAAGAGCAGATTGTTTCCAGTCTGAACTGAGCTGTACTGGACATACAGGCATCTGCACTACTTCAAAGCAAAGCTGTCCATAATGGACTCTCATGAGGGTTAACGCGATTAACTTCGATGCAGATTCGAGATTTCCAGCCATATCCGGACGAACTGATACACAGATGAGAACGCGAACTTAAAAGGCGGTTTGACTTTCAAACACTCCCCGACACTCTCCAACTTTTCCCAGCACATCATATAAATATTTTATATAGTTTGTTTTTTGGGGGCTGTTTTGTGACTTCATTGTTTGATGAAGGCCTCCCTATAGGCTCTGAAGAAAGCAAAGAACGTCCGAAGAGCTAGTTTAACTCACATCCAGTGAACCACAGAGACACACAGTGATGCAGGTGCCTCTCTAGCCACTAAAGCCAGATCCTCCAGTCTTAGGGCTTGCATGTAGTCTCTCTCTTCAGACTTTTGGGGGCAGGTCCAGTCCAGTATCACACAGTCTCTGGCAGCCGCCTCTCTCCCTACCACCCCAATCCATCTTATTAATTGGGTCTTTGAGCATAGCCGGAACCATCCGGAGTCAAGGTCCAGAGGTTCTCCACACCATGGTCTAATGACACCCAGGATGTCAGAACTGGACAGCGGCCGTTACAGTTCTGCATAGGGCTCCCTATAGGGAGTTGGACTAACTGTGCCATTCACACTGCTTAGAGGAGCAGGTGTCAGGCCATGCAGCTTCACCCAGAGGGTTCTGATACTCATGTCATCATTGGCATGTCATCAATAAAAACAAAAAAGTCATGGTAGAATTGTTTGAATGGGCCAACCTGATATCAGCTTTGTTCTCTAAACATGTGGGCTATGCTATGATCCCTCCTTTGGCCTTCCTCATATTTCCGCACAAGGCGGGGGCTGGGGTGAGTGATGTGACAGGAAGCTGTCACTCACTTGTGGCTTCCATTAGGCCACATCACATAGACATGGTAGGATTTGAGTTTTTCATTCAAACCACCGTGGATTCCCTCAGGCTGCTGTTCCCATGTGTTTCTCCACCAAAAAACCTTACAGATTTGTCTCATCAAAACTGAAGAGATACAGGAAACCTACCTACCAGAGATCAATAAAACTTGACTCCAGAGGAGTATCGTTACTTTTGAAGACAAGCACCTTCCTGCCGCACACTCCAGGCAAAAGGAACACGACGTGCTGTACACAGCTGATAAATGGGTCTGGTCTGTTGGTTGGGATGAGAACTGGATCAGTCAAAATAACAATTACAGTGCTAAACTCACATCCCGTGGTAAAACGAGCCACAGTGGCCAAACTAAGCTGAGGAAACGACTGAAAATGTGTTGCCAAATAACCCAGGAGTTTGTGGAATGAGGCATAGCCAACATGATGGAGTGGCTGAACATAAGCAGCAGGCAGGAAATGTACCTCCGCTGCCAACGGTGTCAAAACCTTTCAACACTCACTGTAACGATTGTCTTCCTCTTCTGATGAGGAATAGGATGGATCAGACCAATGCGCAGCGTGATAACTGTTCCTGGTATATTTATTAAACTGAACACAAAAATAACAAAGGAGAAACCACTACAAAACTGAAACAGTTCTGTAAGGTGCAACAAAAACACTATACAGAAAATAACTACCAACAACCCATAGTGGGAAAACAGGTTGCCTAAGTATGGTTCTCAATCAGAGACAACGATTGCCAGCTGCCTCTGATTGGGAACCATACCAGGCCAAACACATAGAAATAGAAAACATAGAACACAAAACATAGAATGCCCACCCCAACTCACACCCTGACCAAACTAAAATAGAGACATAAAAAAGGTGCGAGGAGGGTCTGGGTGGGCATCTGTCCGTGACACTCACATGCTCCACTCTGGGCTGCTAAAGGAGATCTGAGGTAGACGCTTAGTCATTCCCCTTTTCAGCAATACAATTATTTCAGATCAATGCAGATGAAGGATAGTAGACAATGTAAGGAGCTTGTTGAAGCCACTAAAGACAACTGAGATGTATCTCTCACGGACTCAGCAGGAGTCAGAGGGGGTGACGAAGGCGAGACGCGGTGGCCATGCCCCTGTCACCAGACAGTCTGGAGGGTGGCCATGGCGCGAGTCAGACAAGGGCACTGCCAGGATACTCTGTTAAGTTACAGAACCACAATGATAAGCCCTGTTTAGAGAAAAGAGACCCAGGATCTACCCGCTGCCAGTAATTATAGTACAGCCGGTACTATTTATAAACACAGAGGTCCTATTTTCTGCCCCGGAGGCAGACTCGTGTGGAGATGGTAGATGCTATATTTAGTTTCCTCTCCTTCTGGTCGTCGGGGAGTGCAGCATGTACGTGCAATGCTTTTAAAGGCCACGGTCATTGCTGCCATCGCAGAGTTACGTGAAATCCAAGCAGGAGAAAGCTAAAGTGACAGCGTCACACACTAGGTAATAGTGGGAGGTGGACAGGCTCAGGAATGTGGCCCCTGGTCATCTAGTAGGTGGAATGCACATACTATCTCTGCGTTAGAAGACCCCCATGACAGGTCAGCCAACAGAGCCAGCTCCAGCCCTCCAGTCCCAGCGTAGCCCCTGACCGCTGCTACAGTGCCTTGCAAAATGATTCATCCCCCTTGGTGCTTTTCCTATTTTATAGCTTTACAACCTGTAATTTAAATCGATTTTTTATTTGGATTTCATGTAATAGACATACACAAAATAGTCCACATTTGTGAAGTGAAGAAAAAACAAACAGAAAAGTGGTGCATGCATACAGTGGGGCAAAAAAGTATTTAGTCAGCCACCAATTGTGCAAGTTCTCCCACTTAAAAAGATGAGAGAGGCCTCTAATTTTCATCATAGGTACACTTCAACTATGACAGACAAAATGAGAAAAACATTTCCAGAAAATCACATTTTCAATTAATTTATTTGCAAATTATGGTGGAAAATAAGTATTTGGTCACTTACAAACAAGCAACATTTCTGGCTCTCACAGACCTGTAACTTCTTCTTTAAGAGGCTCCTCTGCCCTCCTCGTTACCTGTATTAATGGCACCTGTTTGAACTTGTTATCAGTTTAAATGACACCTGTCCACAACCTCAAACAGTCACACTCCAAACTCCACTATGGCCAAGACCAAAGAGCTGTCAAAGGACACCAGAAACAAATTTGTAGACCTGCACCCGGCTGGGAAGACTGAATCTGCAATAGGTAAGCAGCTTGGTTTGAAGAAATCAACTGTGGGAGCAATTATTAGGAAATGGAAGACATACAAGACCACTGATAATCTCCCTCGATCTGGGGCTACACGCAAGATCTCACCCCGTGGGTTCAAAATGATCACAAGAACGGTGAGCAAAAATCCCAGAACCACACGGGGGGACCTAGTGAATGACCTGCAGAGAGCTGGGACCAAAGTAACAAAGCCTACCATCAGTAACACACTACGCCGCCAGGGACTCAAATCCTGCAGTGCCAGACGTGTCCCCCTGCTTAAGCCAGTACATGTCCAGGCCTGTCCAGGCCTGTCTGAAGTTTGCTAGAGAGCATTTGGATGATCCAGAAGAAGATTGGGATAATGTCATATGGTCAGATGAAACAAAAATATAACTTTTTGGTAAAAACTCAACTCGTCGTGTTTGGAGGACAAAGAATTTTGAGTTGCATCCAAAGAACACCATACCTACTGTGAAGCATGGGGGTGGAAACATCATGCTTTGGGGCTGTTTTTCTGCAAAGGGACCAGGACGACTGATCCGTGTAAAGGAAAGAATGAATGGGGCCATGTATCATGAGATTTTGAGTGAAAACCTCCTTCCATCAGCAAGGGCATTGAAGATGAAACGTGGCTGGGTCTTTCAGCATGACAATGATCCCAAACACACCGCCCGGGCAACAAAGGAGTGGCTTCGTAAGAAGCATTTCAAGGTCCTGGAGTGGCCTAGCCAGTCTCCAGATCTCAACCCCATAGAAAATCTTTGGAGGGAGTTGAAAGTCCGTGTTGCCCAGCAACAGCCCCAAAACATCACTGCTCTAGAGGAGATCTGCATTGAGGAATGGGCCAAAATACCAGCAACAGTGTGTGAAAACCTTGTGAAGACTTACAGAAAACATTTGACCTCTGTCATTGCCAACAAAGGGTATATAACAAAGTATTGAGATAAACTTTTGTTATTGACCAAATTGACCTTATTTTCCACCATAATTTGCAAATAAATTCCTAAAAAATCCTACAATGTGATTTTTTTTTTTTTTGGTCTGTCATAGTTGAAGTGTACCTATGATGAAAATTACAGGCCTCTCTCATCTTTTTAAGTGGGAGAACTTGCACAATTGGTGGCTGACTAAATATTTTTTTGCCCCACTGTATGTATTCCCCCCCGTTTGCTATGAACCCCCTAAATAAGATATATTGCAACCAATTTCAGAAGTCACATAATTAGTTAAATAAAGTCCACCTGTGTGCAATCTAAGTGTCACATGATCTCAGTATATATATGCCTGTTCTGAAAGGCCCCAGAGTCTGCAACACCACTAAGCAAGGGGCACCACCAAGCAAACGGCACTCTGAAGACCAAGGAGCTCACCAAACAGGTCAGGGACAAAGTTGTGGAGAAGTACAGATCAGGGTTGGGTTATAAAAAAATATCAGAAACTTTGAACATCCCACGAAGCACCATTAAATCCATTATTAAAACATGGAAAGACTATGGCATCCACAACAAACATGCCAAGAGAGGTCCGCCTACCAAAACTCACAGACCAGGCAAGGAGAGCATTAATCAGAGAGGCAACAAAGAGACCAAAGATAACCCTGAAGGGGCTGCAAAGCTTCACAGCGGAGATTGGAGTATCTGTCCATAGGACCACTTTAAGCCGTCCACTCCACAGAGCTGGGCTTTACAGAAGTGGCCAGAAAAAAGCTATTGCTTAAATAACAAAATAAGCAAACACATTTGGTGTTCACCAAAAGGCATGTGGGAGACTCCCCAAACATATGGAAGAAGGTACTCTAGTCAGATGAGACTAAAATTGAGCTTTTTGGCTTTCAAGGAAAACGCTTTGTCTGGCACAAACCCAACACCTCTCATCATCCCGAGAACAACCATCCCCACATTGAAGCATGGTGGTGGTAGCATCATGCTGTGGGGATGTTTTTCATCTGCAGGGACTGGGAAACTGCTCAGAATTGAAGGAATGATGGACAGAGCTAAAGACAGGGAAATTATTGAGGGAAACCTGTTTCAGTCTTCCAGGGATTTGAGACTGGGACGGAGGTCCACCTTCCAGTAGGACAATGACCCTAAGCATACTGCCAAAGCAACACTTGAGTGGTTTAAGGGGAAACATTTTAAATGTCTTGGAATGGCCTAGTCAAAGCCCAGACCTCAATCCAATTGAGAATCTGTGGTATGACTTAAAGATTGCTGTACACCAGCGGAACCCATCCAACTTGAAGGAGCTGGAGCAGTTTTGCCTTGAAGAATGGGCAAAAATCCCAGCCGCTAGATGTGCCAAGCTTATAGAGACATACCCCAAGAGACTTGCAGCTGTAATTGCTGCAAAAGGTGGGTCTACAAAGTATTGAGTTGGGGGGGGGGGGTAGTTTGTTAGTTTCAAAATAAAAAACATTTAGCATCTTCAAAGTGGTAGGCTAGTGGTGTAAATCAAATGACCTAAACATCTATTTTAATTCCAGGTGGTTGTAAGGCAACAAAATAGGAAAAATGCCAAAGGGGGTGAATACTTACGCAATCCACTGTATCAACGGCTTGGACGGCATCAGCCGGGAGGGACCCAGGAGAAGGACATGACACACCCACCCTGAGTGAGGCATGAAAGAAAAAAACTCACTAAACAAGGTTGCAACAAAACTTCGTGCACAAACATACGCCCAGAACAAGGAAGGACCTTGGCATTTAAAAAAAATATACAACCTTGAGAAAGACTGGTATTAGAGATTAGAGATGATTGTATGTATTGTATGAAAGACAAACCACTGATGCATGTACATGTATATACAGAGGGGTCAATAATGACAAACAGATGCATTGAAAGGTTGTATGTTATCAGTCAACACTGATAGCATGTGAGGCTGATGTAAAGCCGGATACATTTTTATTTGGATGCACGTAACATAGGAGCAGGACTTTTGGAAACATCTTGCTCCAATCTCACGGAGGCAGTGTGATGGACCAGCTCTTTCAGATTGTAACCAGCACAGAAATTCCCTCCTGGAAGAGACCACAAAATGACAAAGTATAGCAGCTGGCAACTGAAAAGGAAGGGAAAATGACGAGGATAGTTTTTTATTTATTTAAGAGGCAGGGCCGCAGAACTGGACGGAGGAACTCTGGCTTGCTGGCACACAAATGCTTTTCTGCTCTTGGAGTGGGCTCAGTCTCTCTCTACTACACAATGCTCTCATTAAATGGTAGAATAACGCACCCTGACCTAAGCCCCTTCCGTTGGATGAATTACCCATGAGCCCTACAAACACTATGTCACAGACGTTGAGGAGGAGGGCTGTGAAACGGTGTGGCCTCTCTCTTTCTGACTGTAATGAGATTAAGGATGAGAAAAGCAATACTACCATCTGTACATGTCACGCCCTGGCCATAGAGAGGCCTTTTATTCTCTATTTTGGTTAGGCCAGGGTGTGACTAGGGTGGGCATTCTATGTCCTTTTTTCTATGTTTTGTATTTCTATGTCTTGGCCTGATATGGTTCTCAATCAGAGGCACCTGTCTATCGTTGTCTCTGATTGAAAACCATACTTAGGTACCCTTTTTGTTCCCTTTTTGTTCAGGGCACATAGCTTCACGGTTGTTTTTTTGTTGGCGGCATTTTTAAATAAAGTTCAAATGTACGCTTACCATGCTGCACCATGGTCCAGTCCTTCAGCCAGCCGTGACAGTACAAGGCTGTATCTGTGTGATTATGTCTTGGAGCCTCCTGGGTTTGAATGAAGCCGAATGATGACATATTGTAAAAGGACTACATCTCAGGAGACCTACGGTAATATGACTGTTTTTAAAACAGATTAGATTATTGTGACTTCATGTTGAGTTTAAAGGCTGACTCAGAGAAACAAGCTGGAATCAATGTTCAAATTGAGCACACAGGTCTCTTTAGTTGTTTTTAAAAAGCACTTATAAATACATGTATTACTAATTATAAATGGGGAAACCTGTGAGAAAGTTGAAGGTACATGGCCATACCTCATGGCCCCAGTCGACTACACTTTATCATACAGTACCGGTCAAAAGTTTGGCCTACTCATTCAAGGGTTTATCTTTATTTTTACTATTTTCTACATTGTATAATAGTGTAGACATAAACGATGAAATAACACATATAGAATCATCATATAATCATCATGTAATAACCAAAAAATCTAATCAAAATATATTTTATTGAGATTCTTTAAAGTAGCCACCCTTTGCCTTCATGAGAGCTTTGCACACTCTTGAAATTCTCTCAACCAGCTTCATGAGGTAGTCACGTGGAATGCATTTCAATTAACAGGTGTGCCTTGTTAAAAGTTAATTTGTGGAATTGATTTCCTTTTTAATGCATTTGAGCCAATCAGTAGTGTTGTGACAAGATACGGGTGGTATACAGAAGATAGCCCTGTTTGGTAAAAGACCAAATCCATATTATGGCAAGAACAGCTCAAATAAGCAAAGAGAAAAGACAGTCTATCATTACTTTAAGGTCAGTCAAAACGAAAAATGTCAAGAACTTTGAAAGTTTCTTCAAGTGACGTCGCAAAAACCATCAAGCTCTATGAAGAAACTGGCTCTCATGAGGACAACCACAGGAAAGGAAGACCCAGAGTTACCTTCCCTGCAGAGGATAAGTTCAGAGTTAACTGCACCTCAGATTGCAGCCCAAATAAATGCTTCAGAGTCCGAGTAACAGACATCTCAACTGTTCAGAGGAGACTTCATGAATTAGGTCTTCATGGACGAATTCCTGCAAAGAAAACGCTACTAAAGGACACTAATAAGAAGAAAAGACTTGCTTGGGCCAAGAAACATGAGCAATGGACATTAGACTGGTGGAAATCAGGCCTTTGTTCTGATGAGTCCAAATTTGAGATTTTTGGTTCCAACTGCCTTTTCTTTGTGATACGCAGAGTAGGTGACCGGAAGATCTCCGCATGTGTTGTTCCCACCGTGAAGCATGGAGCTGGTGGTGTTATGGTGTGGGGGTGCTTTGCTGGTGACGCTGTCTGTGATTTTATTTAGAATTCAAGGCACACTTAACCAGCATGGCTACCACAGCATTGTGCAGCGATACTCCATCCCATCTTGTTTGCGATTAGTGGAACTATCATTTGTTTTTCAACAGGACAATGACCCAAAACACATCTCCAGGCTGTGTAAGGGCTATTTGACCATGGAGAGTGATGGAGTGCTGCATCAGATGATCTGGAATCCAAAATCACCAAACCTCAACCCAATTGAGATGGTTTGGAATGAGTTGGACCGCAGAGTGAAGGAATAGCAGCCAATAAGTGCTCATCACATGTGGGAACTCCAAGAGAGAATGCCAAGAGTGTGCAAAGCTGTCATCAAGGCAAAGGGTGGCTACGTAGAATTCTATAATACATTTAGATTTCTTTAACACTTTTTTTGGTTACTACATGATTCCATATGTGTTGTCATAGTTTTTCTTCACTATTATTCTACAATGTAGAAAACAGTAAAAATAAAGAACCCACTGAATGAGTAGGTGTCCAAACTTTTGACTGGTACTGTATGGGATAATAAGGCCTCATTGAAAGGTGTGTGCTTTTCCAAATCATGTAATCTCCCAATCATCCAATTTTGAATCTCATAGGAAAGGTTTGAATACACCTCCCACACTGTGCTACAAAAGTGACCTTAGCAGCTATTTACTGTTAGCAAACCTTCAGATCCCCCCATCCCCTTACCACAAAAACATAGAAATACGATTTCCCCAAAAACATTTTTGCCTTTAATTTTTTTTTTAAATAGCCACTCTACCATAATGGTCTGATTGGTTGAGTGATGCAGAGATGGTTGTCCTTCTGGAAGGTTCTCCCATCTCCACAGAGGAACTCTGTCAGTGACCATCTGGTTCTTGGTCACCTCCCTGACTAAGGCCCTTCTCCCCCGACTGCTCAGTTTGGTCAGGTGGTTATAGTTAGTCTTGGTGGTTCAAAACATCTTCCATTTAAGAATGATGGAGACCACTGTGTTCTTGATGACCTTCAATGCTGCGGAAATGTTTTGGTACCCTTCCCCAGATCTGTGCCTCGACACATTCCTGTCTCGGGGCTCTATAAACAATTCCTTCAACCTCATGGTTTGGTTTTTGCTCTGACATGCACTGTCAACTGTTAGGCCTTATATAGACAGGTGTGTGCTTTTCCAAATCATGTCCAATCAAATGAATTCACCACAGGTGGACTCCAGGTTGTGGAAACACCAATGGAAACAGGATGAGGATGATCAATGGAAACAGGATGTACCTGAGCTCAATTTTGAATCTCATAGGAAAGGGTTTGAATACTTACATAAAAAATCTATTTATTTGCAAACACTTCAAAAACCTGTTTTTGCTTTGTCATTATGGGATCTTGTGTGTAGACTGAGGAAAACTGTTCATTTAATCCATTTTAGAATAAGGTTGTAACGTAACTGTCACGTTCGTTAGAAGCACACCCGGACCAACGTGCAGCGTGATCTGGGTTCCACTTCTTCATTTAGAAATAAGTGAACCACACAACAAAACAATAAAGACCAAACGAAACGTGACAATGAAGTGCTGACATGCAACTACAAAAACAATATCCCACAAAACACAGGTGGAAAAAATGCTACTTAAATATAGTCCCCAATTAGACACAACGATAGCCAGCTGCCTCTAATTGGGAATCATACCAAACACCAACATAGGAAAAACTAAACTAGAACCCCACATAGAAAATAATAACTAGAAAACCCCCCCAGTCGCGCCCTGACCTACTATACCATAGAAAAACAAAAACCGGTCAGGGTGTGACAGTAACAAAATGTGGAAAAAGTGAAAGGGTCAGAATACTTTCTGAATGCAATTACTACATTTCATGGAAAGTACTGAAACAATTCTCCCAAAATGTAGATGAAAAATATTACGTTTTGGACAAATTTTTACAAAATGGCTTCCTTATTTTTACAAAATGGCTTCCTTATGGCTGTGTAATTTTGGGGCAGCAGGTAGTCTAGTGGTTAGAGCATTGGGCCAGTAACCGAACAGTTGCTAGATCGAATCCCTGAATGTAAAAATCTGTCATTCTGCCCCTGAACAAGGCAGTTAACCCACTGTACCTAGGCTGTCATTGTAGACAAGCATTTGTTCTTAATTAACTAACTTGCCTAGTTTAATAAAGGATAAATAAAATAGTATTTCAGCCTGTACATGTCTAGCTGTCATCTCCACAAGTAGAGGGATTACGAATCATATTTGTGGTCAGCAATGAAGGAATCCCAGTGCACATTGCCAGATATGTCCTTTACACTGGCTGAAGGTTATCCCATTTACCCACACACACGGTTTTCAGTTCAGTGTTGAAGCGAGCAACATTAAGCAGCCTGCATTTGGCCGGGATCCAGCTTCGAAGTGTAGAACCATTCAAGTAAAACCTTTTGGGACAATGCTACACTCTAAGATAGAGGGGGAGAGTTGATCCAGGTCGAACAAATGATTTCAATTGAGGGAGTTAATTTGGAAGGGGAGAGATGATTATTTGGAGAGGTATTGGGAAGTGGGTATAATTCTCGCCCCCTGGTTGACAGCGCAGAGCCCTGGAAGCTGTGAACATATATACGTTAATACAGGCCATGCAGAGGCCTGGCACTCAGGACCCTGGTGAAGCCCATCTCCCGGATGCTGTTAAATGAGGGCTAATTAGACAGTGTGAGAGGGGGATACGGAGGAGGAGGAATGGAGGATGTGTTTCCCACTCTAATCTTCTAGTGCCTGCATTCAGCCCGGCGAAACGCTTCAAAGAGTGTTTGATCTCTCCCCTCAGCTGATTGGGCCCCTGTGTTTCTTTCTACATGCATAATTAAGAATATAAATAATTGGTGACTGGTGTAGTGTGTTATGGGGAGCCTACCCCCCATAATTATATTCTGATGAAATATAAAGGATATCATGTTGAAGGTGTGATTATCAACACCTTGCTTGGGAGGAATAAGATATATACAGTTGAAGTTGGAAGTTTACATACACTTAGATTGGAGTCATTATAACTCACTTTTCAACCACTCTACAAACGTCTTGTTAACAAACTATAGTTTTGGAAAGTCGGTAGGACATCTACTTTGTGCCTGACACAAGTCATTTTTCCAACAATTGTTAACAGACTGTAATTCACATTATCACAATTCCAGTGGGTCAGAAGTTTACATACACTAAGTTGACTGTGCCTTTAAACAGCTTGGAAAATTCTAGAAAATGGTGTCATGGCTTTAGAAGCTTCTGATAGGCTAATTGACCATTTGAGTCAATTGGACGTGGACCTTTGGATGTATTTCAAGGCCTTCCTTCAAACACAGAGCCTCTGCTTGACATCATGGGAAAATCAAAAGAAATCAGCCAAGACCTCAGAAAAACAATTGTAGACCTCCACAAGTCTGGTTCATCCTTGGGAGAAATTTCCAAATGCCTGAAGGTACCACGTTCATCTGTACAAACAAAGGTAAGTATGAACACCATGGGACACGTTGTGTCTCCTAGAGAAGAACGTACTTTGGTGCGAAAAGTGCAAATCAATCTCAGAACAACATCAAAGGACCTTGTGAAGATGCTGGAGGGAACATATACACAAGTATCTATATCCACAGTAAAACGAGTCCTATATCGACATAACCTGAAAGACCGCTCAGCAAGGAAGAAGCCACTGCTCCAAAACCACCATTAAAAAAAAGACTACGGTTTCCAACTGCACATGGGGACAAAGATCGTACTTTTTGGAGAAATGTCCTCTGGTTTGATGAAACAAAAATAGAACTGTTTGGCCATAATGACCATCGTTATCTTTGAAGAAAAGGGGGAGACTTGCAAGCCGAAGAACACCATCCTAACCTTGAAGCACGGGGGTGGCAGCATCATGTTGTGGAGGTGACAACAAACCTGACTCAGTTACACCAGCTCTGTCAGGAGGAATGGGCCAAAATTCACCCAACTTATTGTGGGAAGCTTGTGGAAGGCTACCCGAAACGTTTGACCCAAGTTAAACAATTTAAAGGCAACACTACCAAATACTAATTGAGTGGATGTAAACTTCTGACCCACTGGGAATGTGATGAAAGCTGAAATAAATCACTCTACTATTATTCTGACATTTCACATTCTTAAAATAAAGTTGTGATTCTAACTGACCGAAGACAGGGAATTTTTACTAGGATTAAATATCAGGAATTGTGAAAAACTGAGTTTAAATGTATTTGGCTAAGGTGTATGTAAACTTCAGACTTCAACTGTATAGCTATTATTGGACGATAGACTCTGCTGACTCAGACAACCCCAGCTAAAACTGGGTGTGGCTCTATGGAAAATGGAATGATCTTCTTGGAATAGATGAGAAATGAAGTGAACATGGCCTTTCTCAGTTTTAGATCTTCCCAGTCAAACCTACAAAGTGTCCTTTTTGTTTGAGACTATTTTTAAGGAGACATTTTATTGCCCAACACACCAGCTTCCATTCAAACGGGAACAAAGGATGGGCTGGTGTGTTCATGCAAACAGGACTCGTTTGAGACAGGGAGAGAATCAGCAGGCTTTGAGACGGGTACTGGATAAGAGGACCCTTCCGGGCGACTGATAGCACTGTGCCAATAGTCCTAAAGACATTCTGGCCCAACCTGCATGGATCATCTCTCTCTCTCTCCAATCTGTCCAGATAGAGCTGGACATGGGCTGAAGAGGCTCTCTGCACCGCAATCTAATCTAGCCTTCAGCCCTGAGGGAAGCTAGGGTGTTGTGTGTGTGTGTGTGTGTGTGTGTGTGTGTGTGTGTGTGTGTCTGTCTGTCGATATAGGGACTTCCCATTAGTATTTGAGGTGGAATTGCTCAAACCTAAAACTGTCCACCCTGCTTAAGAATATCTAATAAACGGACTTAAAAAGCTGTCTGTAATGTGATTTTATTATTGTGATGCTTTTGTTAAATCTATTCAAAATGTTTTTTATTTTATGTCTCATTTCATTACCTGAGGCTATTGACAGAACACTGTCATTGTAATATGTTCACCAGACCAGACCTGACCGGTGGAGACAGGGAGAGATGTGTTCACTGACAAAGAGCTGTCTTCTGTCTTCTGTCAGGCTGTCTTCTGTCAGGCTGTCTTCTGTCAGGCTGTCTTCTGTCAGGCTGTCTTCTGTCAGGCTGTCTTCTGTCAGGCTGTCTTCTGTCAGGCTGTCTTCTGTCTTCTGTCAGGCTGTCTTCTGTCAGGCTGTCTTCTGTCTTCTGTCAGGCTGTCTTCTGTCTTCTGTCAGGCTGTCTTCTGTCAGGCTGTCTTCTGTCAGGCTGTCTTCTGTCAGGCTGTCTTCTGTCAGGCTGTCATATGTGCTGACTGTCAGACCCTAGGCCTCTCCATTGGTTGCAGATGTATTAACGTTGGTATTCAATATATTCAAATGTGATTTATTTGAAGGAGTCGATAATGTAGTGGGGATTAGGAATAGAATTACGGTGTTTCCCGGAAACCCAGAGGTACAGTATGATTTCAGTTTATGAAAATATGTTAGACTCATGCTCTTAATAATGGGTGGTCAAGCAGAATCTTTGACCGGGAGGATTTGAGGAGACAAGTGTTAATGCGTGCAGACATTCCTCCTCAGTATGATGTCATTCATGTATGATTCCCTTGTCTCCTCCATGATTGATGGGGGTTATAGTCCGGCTCCCACGTCTCATTGGTCTGTCCCAGGCTCTGGACCTGATTCTGACTGGACGCCTCATTGGGTCACAGGAGGCCCTGGCCTTTGGATTGGCTGACAGAGTGGTACTGGGTGGCCGAGGTAAAGCCCTCCCTTAGTTTTTGTCTGTAAGTTCTTCAGTGCATTTTGAAACATTCTCATCTGTTTCACTGAAATGGCTGTTAGATGAGGCAGATTTATGCGAGTCATTGTAATCAGGGTTATCAGATCTGTATGCCAATTCCATTGGTTGGGTCAAACCTTTCCAATAACTAATTCATCAAATGAAGTGAGGAACGATAGTTGAATTGGACTATGTACTGTGTCATTTCCCAAATTGCGTTTTCTGTGTCAACTCCTACATCCACATGAAAAAGCCTTTCCATGTGCTCTCTCTGTTAATAAAATTCCTCAAAAGACATTAGAAGGTTAAGTTACTGTAAGTCTTGTGGGAAGTCATTCCCACAGCCAAGTGCGGCTAATTGGACTCCGAGGCTGATCACTGGTTAGAGATAGCTCATAGAGAGAAGGGGGCACTTGGGCATCAAAGTCTTACATCAGCCACACAGGTTTCCATAGGAGATTTGGATGTGGTCCAGTGCTTTCATGTGGCCACGTGAACGAAGTGGCTTGACTGAGGCACAGAGAGGCAGGAGGAAGGGAGGATACAACAGCAGTGGCTACAACTGAACTATGCTAATGAGATGATTGAAACTTACTGGACAGATACAGTATACTGTATATCCTGTGTGTCTCTCTCTGTCTGTGTGTGTGTCTCTCTCTGTCTGTGTGTGTGTCTCTCTCTGGCTGTGTGTGTGTGTCTCTCTCTGGCTGTGTGTGTGTCTCTCTCTGGCTGTGTGTGTGTCTCTCTCTGGCTGTGTGTGTGTCTCTCTCTGGCTGTGTGTGTCTCTCTCTCTGTCTGGCTGTGTGTGTCTCTCTCTCTGTCTGGCTGTGTGTGTCTCTCTCTCTGTCTGGCTGTGTGTGTCTCTCTCTCTGTCTGGCTGTGTGTGTCTCTCTCTCTCTGTCTGTCTGTGTCTCTGTCTGGCTGTGTGTGTCTCTCTCTCTCTCTGTCTGTCTGTGTCTCTCTCTGTCTGTCTGTGTCTGTCTCTCTCTCTGTCTGTCTGTGTCTCTCTCTCTCTGTCTGTCTGTGTCTCTCTCTCTCTGTCTGTCTGTGTGTGTCTCTCTCTCTGCCTGTCTGTGTGTGTGTCTCTCTCTCTGCCTGTCTGTGTGTGTGTCTCTCTCTCTGCCTGTCTGTGTGTGTGTCTCTCTCTCTGCCTGTCTGTGTGTGTGTCTGTCTCTCTGCCTGTCTGTGTGTGTGTCTGTCTGTGTGTGTGTCTCTCTCTGTCTGTCTGTGTGTGTGTCTCTCTCTGTCTGTCTGTGTGTGTGTCTCTCTCTGTCTGTCTGTGTGTGTGTCTCTCTCTGTCTGTCTGTGTGTGTGTCTCTCTCTGTCTGGCTGTGTGTGTGTCTCTCTCTGTCTGGCTGTGTGTGTCTCTCTCTGTCTGGCTGTGTGTGTCTCTCTCTGTCTGTCTGTGTCTCTCTCTCTGGCTCTGTGTGTCTCTCTCTCTGTCTGTCTGTGTCTCTCTCTGTCTGTCTGTGTCTCTCTCTGTCTGTCTGTGTGTGTGTGTCTCTCTCTGTCTGTCTGTGTGTGTGTCTCTCTCTGTCTGTCTGTGTGTGTGTCTCTCTCTGTCTGTCTGTGTGTGTGTCTCTCTGTCTGTCTGTCTGTGTCTCTCTCTGTCTGTCTGTGTGTGTGTCTCTCTCTGTCTGTCTGTGTGTGTGTCTCTCTCTGTCTGTCTGTGTGTGTGTCTCTCTCTGTCTGTCTGTGTGTGTGTCTCTCTCTGTCTGTCTGTGTGTGTGTCTCTCTCTGTCTGTCTGTGTGTGTGTCTCTCTCTGTCTGTCTGTCTGTGTGTGTGTGTCTGTGCGTGTGTGTCTGTGTGTGTGTGTCTCTCTCTGTCTGTGTGTGTGTCTCTCTCTGTCTGTCTGTGTGTGTGTCTCTGTCTGTCTGTCTGTGTGTGTGTGTCAAATCAAATCAAATCAAATTTATTTATATAGCCCTTCGTACATCAGCTGATATCTCAAAGTGCTGTACAGAAACCCAGCCTAAAACCCCAAACAGCAAACAATGCAGGTGTAAAAGCACGGTGGCTAGGAAAAACTCCCTAGAAAGGCCAAAACCTAGGAAGAAACCTAGAGAGGAACCGGGCTATGTGGGGTGGCCAGTCCTCTTCTGGCTGTGCCGGGTAGAGATTATAACAGAAAATGACCAAGATGTTCAAATGTTCATAAATGACCAGCATGGTCAAATAATAATAAGGCAGAACAGTTGAAACTGGAGCAGCAGCACAGTCAGGTGGACTGGGGACAGCAAGGAGCCATCATGTCAGGTAGTCCTGGGGCACGGTCCTAGGGCTCAGGTCCTCCGAGAGAGAGAAAGAAAGAGAGAATTAGAGAGAGCATATGTGGGGTGGCCAGTCCTCTTCTGGCTGTGCCGGGTGGAGATTATAACAGAACGTGGCCAAGATGTTCAAATGTTCATAAATGACCAGCATGGTTGAATAATAGTAAGGCAGAACAGTTGAAACTGGAGCAGGAGCATGGCCAGGTGGACTGGGGACAGCAAGGAGTCCTCATGTCAGGTAGTCCTGGGACATGGTCCTAGGGCCCAGGCCAGTTGAAACTGGAGCAGCAGCATGGCCAGGTGGACTGGGGACAGCAAGGAGTCATCATGTCAGGTAGTCCTGGGGCATGGTTCTAGGGCTCAGGTCCTCCGAGAGAGAGAAAGAAGGAGAGAATTAGAGAACGCACACTTAGATTTACACAGGACACCGAATAGGACAGGAGAAGTACTCCAGATAAACAAACTGACCCTAGCCCCCCGACACATAAACTACTGCAGCATAAATACTGGAGGCTGAGACAGGAGGGGTCAGGAGACACTGTGGCCCCATCCGAGGACACCCCCGGACAGGGCCAAACAGGAAGGATATAACCCCACCCACTTTGCCAAAGCACAGCCCCCACACCACTAGAGGGAAATCTACAACCACCAACTTACCATCCTGAGACAAGGCCGAGTATAGCCCACAAAGATCTCCGACACGGTACAACCCAAAGGGGGGGGGGGGAAACCCAGACAGGCCGACCACAACAGTGAATCAACCCACCCAGGTGACGCACCCCCCCCAGGGACGGCACGAGAGAGCCCCAGCAAGCCAGTGACTCAGCCCCCGTAACAGGGTTAGAGGCAGAGAATCCCAGTGGAAAAAGGGGAACCGGCCAGGCAGAGACAGCAAGGGCGGTTCGTTGCTCCAGAGCCTTTCCGTTCACCTTCCCACTCCTGGGCCAGACTACACTCAATCATATGACCCACTGAAGAGATGAGTCTTCAGTAAAGACTTAAAGGTTGAGACCGAGTTTGCGTCTCTGACATGGGTAGGCAGACCGTTCCATAAAAATGGAGCTCTATAGGAGAAAGCCCTGCCTCCAGCTGTTTGCTTAGAAATTCTAGGGACATTTAGGAGGCCTGCGTCTTGTGACCGTAGCGTACGTATAGGTATGTACGGCAGGACCAAATCAGAGAGGTAGGTAGGAGCAAGCCCATGTAATGCTTTGTAGGTTAGCAGTAAAACCTTGAAATCAGCCCTTGCTTTGACAGGAAGCCAGTGTAGAGAGGCTAGCACTGGAGTAATATGATCAAATTTTT
The DNA here is from genome assembly GCF_021184085.1 of Oncorhynchus gorbuscha. NCBI lineage: Eukaryota > Metazoa > Chordata > Actinopteri > Salmoniformes > Salmonidae > Oncorhynchus > Oncorhynchus gorbuscha. The sequence goes on along the minus strand of NC_060184.1, from coordinate 75,318,119 downwards.
TGGTTCTAGTCAGGATTCTAGCAGCCGTATTTAGCACTAACTGAAGTTTATTTAGTGCTTTATCCGGGTAGCCGGAAAATAGAGCATTGCAGTAGTCTAACCTAGAAGTGACAAAAGCATGGATTAATTTTTCTGCATCATTTTTGGACAGAAAGTTTCTGATTTTTGCAATGTTACGTAGATGGAAAAAAGCTGTCCTCGAAATGGTCTTGATATGTTCTTCAAAAGAGAGATCAGGGTCCAGAGTAACGCCGAGGTCCTTCACAGTTTTATTTGAGACGACTGTACAACCATTAAGATTAATTGTCAGATTCAACAGAAGATCTCTTTGTTTCTTGGGACCTAGAACAAGCATCTCTGTTTTGTCCGAGTTTAATAGTAGAAAGTTTGCAGCCATCCACTTCCTTATGTCTGAAACACATGCTTCTAGCGAGGGCAATTTTGGTGCTTCACCGTGTTTCATTGAAATGTACAGCTGTGTGTCATCCGCATAGCAGTGAAAGTTTACATTATGTTTTCGAATAACATCCCCAAGAGGTAAAATATATAGTGAAAACAATAGTGGTCCTAAAACAGAACCTTGAGGAACACCGAAATGTACAGTTGATTTGTCAGAGGACAAACCATTCACAGAGACAAACTGATATCTTTCCGACAGATAAGACCTAAACCAGGCCAGAACATGTCCGTGTAGACCAATTTGGGTTTCCAATCTCTCCAAAAGAATGTGGTGATCGATGGTATCAAAAGCAGCACTAAGGTCTAGGAGCACGAGGACAGATGCAGAGCCTCGGTCCGATGCCATCAAAATGTCATTTACCACCTTCACAAGTGCCGTCTCAGTGCTATGATGGGGTCTAAAACCAGACTGAAGCATTTCGTATACATTGTTTGTCTTCAGGAAGGCAGTGAGTTGCTGCGCAACAGCCTTCTCTAAAATCTTTGAGAGGAATGGAAGATTTGATATAGGCCGATAGTTTTTTATATTTTCTGGGTCAAGGTTTGGCTTTTTCAAGAGAGGCTTTATTACTGCCACTTTTAGTGAGTTTGGTACACATCCAGTGGATAGAGAGCCGTTTATTATGTTCAACATAGGAGGGCCAAGCACAGGAAGCAGCTCTTTCAGTAGTTTAGTTGGAATAGGGTCCAGTATACAGCTTGAAGGTTTAGAGGCCATGATTATTTTTATCATTGTGTCAAGAGATATAGTACTAAAACACTTGAGCGTCTCTCTTGATCCTAGGTCCTGGCAGAGTTGTGCAGACTCAGGACAACTGAGGTTTGGAGGAATACGCAGGTTTAAAGAGGAGTCCGTAATTTGCTTTCTAATAATCATAATCTTTTCCTCAAAGAAGTTCATGAATTTATCACTGCTAAAGTGCAAGTCATCCTCTCTTGGGGAATGCTGCTTTTTAGTTAGCTTTGCCACAGTATCAAAAAGGAATTTCGGATTGTTCTTATTTTCCTCAATTAAGTTAGAAAAATAGGACGATCGAGCAGCAGTAAGGGCTCTTCGGTACTGCACGGTACCATCCTTCCAAGCTAGTCGGAAGACTTCCAGTTTGGTGTGGCGCCATTTCCGTTCCAATTTTCTGGAAGCTTGCTTCAGAGCTCGGGTATTTTCTGTGTACCATGGAGCTAGT